>NC_035434.2:90416458-90723958 GCF_002127325.2 Helianthus annuus
AAACTGTTATAACTAGGTTGATTGACTACAAAGGATTAAAAAATATATAATCATCACATTTGAATTCAATAGATCGAGAAAATAGGAAATTAGGAATTTATCAATAGCATGATACATATAAACTTGATCTAATCTAGTAATCCCAATTGAGACTATGTATAAAGTTAAATATCTTACTTATCTAATGAAGGAAAGATGAGCATGACATCACAATGCTGACGTAGCAGACATATAGGCTATCCAACAATGCCAATTTTATGTCATTTTTGCATCATCAAGTTTAATTTTAATTTATATAAAATACAAATACATAAAATTAAATTTTCATTTGAATTTTAAAATTCAAATTCAAATGTGGGTTAATAGAAGGGGGCTCAATTAAAACCTCTGGCCTGGGTTTTTAAGTCACTTTCAGATCTCACCGCCTCCTTTCTCTCTTTCTCTCTCATCCTCAGTAAACTCTAAACAAGAAAGTTCTCCGTCTAGCCTCATCCCCTGGTTGTTCAGTCATCCATTTGCAGATTCTAGGTGAAATTGGTTGCAGGTCATCTTGCATAAGTCATCTTTCAACTTCTATAACATTCAGATAGGAGAGAGGGAGAGACCGAAAAACTATGAGAGAGAGAAAGATAAAAAGGAGAGGGAAATGGGCGATGGAGATGGTGTTGGTCCTTAAGTCCAAGTCTGGAGAGAGAAGTGGCTGGCACGGTGTACTAGCGGTGGAACGCGGTGGATGGCCACTGCAGATAGCAATGGTGGTCGTCTTCCCCGATCATTTGAAACCCTAGAATCTCTGCTTCAATCACTCACCAATCTCCTTCCCCGCTGCCAGAAATTCATCGCCAAAGGTAACCATGTATTACTTTCTTCAACACACTCTGGTCTTTTGTAATTATGCATTTGCTAATTGCTATTTTGTCAATTGTAGACATCATCTTGTTGATCCTGGTTATTTGGCTAGGGTTTCATTCAGTGACGACAATGCATTCCCATCAAAGAAAGAGATGAAGGGCAGACACAGAAGAAAGGGGAAATTACGATTCTGAAACACATCGCCATCCACATCACCAATCATGAATTTCTCATGGTATGATCTCATGCTTCATATCTATGTCCATGATTTTTAGTAATGGAACTCAATTACCATCAGCTGGTTGTCAGGTACCTAACTAAGAACCCTCGGGTTAATGATTTTCCAAGCGATCCTCAAGTTTGTTCTTAACCCAATGAGGAAAGATTCATAAAAACACAAAAAAAATTGGTTCTTGAATATTTAAATTCCCTTTTGTTTGTTTGTTGAAGATAAACCTTGATGACTTGGTTGATAAGATTAAACACCATGAGTCACGACTCACTAGAAGAGATTTTCTCATTTGTTGTTAAAGTTGCTGCTCACATGGATGGCAACGGTGGCAATGCATATGAACTTTTTGAGATTTGCTCAGCAGAGGGTCATGCTATTGTTAGATTCTTTTTTTTCTCTTATCTATTTTTAACTTATGGGATTTTATGCGAAGACTTGGTAAAAATTAACGGCGTATTTACTTCGTTATGTTTATGATTTTAATACTTACGTGTCAAAACAAGCTCGAACCGACATGATTCTAGTTTACGTTGTTATGAAATATTGGCGAATTTGATATAATGTTTGATTATTGTTGAATTTTTGAAAATATAACGACAACTAGTGTTGTCGGGGCGTCCAAAAACAGAGGAAACTCTGCCCGTTTTTCAAGAAAATCCGTAAAATAACTACGTTTTACTATAAAACGAAGCATAACCGATCGCCTACAAATGATTTTTATAAAATTAAATACAAGTGTATAACATTTCGGATAACACTTTATAACGTCACGATAACGACGATTTGGATATCCTTTTCGACGATTCTTTTATAAAAATAAATATAACTATTATATTTATTTTAAACAACACAATTTCGTTATACATTTATTCCGAATACCCGACGATTCTTTTACTAAAATAAATATAATTTATTTTAAGTATCGAACATCAATAACTCTTTTATAAAAATAAATATAGCTTCTATATTTGTTTCAAAGCATCATACGACTTGTATTCTTTTACAAAAATAAGTATAGTTTACACATATTTATTTTTAAACGCAAACAACTCGATGATACTTTTGTAAAATAAATATATCTTTTATATTTATTTCATACGCTGAAACAGCATATATGTATAATTTGGCAAATATATACAAGACGCATCAAATATAATACAAGTTTATTATATATTACTTACATACGAATATTCCTATATACACAAACGACTTCTCGGAACTTAACAAGTTTAACTTAATCATTTTTATTAAGTTGACAACGTACCGTCAAATCGTTCGATTAACGACTCGGTAGAGCTCGGTGACACGTAGTTAGTTACCGCTTTTATTTAGAGACTTATTAGATATTCCTTGTTAGGAATATTGTAGAATGCACGCTAGCGAGTCTCGTCTTGGAAACGACATCACGAAGTCGTATATACCTAGCTTTGCACAGGAATATTTAGGTGAGTTCATAACCCCACCTTTTTAAGATTTTACATTTTTCTAAATGTTTTCGGGGTGGAAAGACATGCACTTTTTGCAAAGCATACAAGAATTACATATTTCTAAACCATTTTACAAGCAAGTTTTAACTGACACAAATGGTTTACGAAAAACTTATGTTTGATACCGGTTTTTCAAACAAGCGTATTTTTTTGAAATATGCATACACATGAATTCTAGTTTTCTAAACTACGGGAAAATACAAGTACAAAGAGATACAAGAATTGAGAAATGATACAAGAATTGAGGAATGATACAAGACTTGAGAAATGATACAAGAATTGAGGAATGATACGAGAAATCGTGTCACGAATAGGGTAACATAAGAACCATTAATCGTGTACATACTAAGACCGCAGAACAAAAGGTTAGATCTAACGGGTGTCAGGGCAGCCCCACTCTTGGTGACAACTAGAACCAAGTAGTGTTTTTGTGTCTCAGTCGTGAATCGACTACAGAAAAATGCCTATGGTTTGGTGACTTCCTATGTCGTGTCACATGTTAATGGCCTTGCAACCCATTAACAACACTGATACATACAAGAATACTTGATTTATACAAGAAAACATGATACATACAAGAATACGTGATTTATACAAGAATACTTGAATTATACAAGATACATACCATGTTTTCATACAAACTTTCCATACAACATGACAAGAAAATGATTTTTAAATTCGTTTTCTCAACAATACTTCAATAACCGGTTATTCAAAAAGATTTATTTCAAATCTTTTACAAACAAACTATGAACTCGCTCAACTTTATGTTGATTTTTCACATGTTTCTTTCTCAGGTTGCATTTCTAAGACAAGGCATGGTTGGAATAGGAGAACCATGAAGAGTCGAGTACTTAGTGGGCGTTCAATTTCTAGAAGTCTTAGCTTATTTGCTTCCGCTGTGCAATGAAGATACCAGTCCAGTCACGCCAGCTCTGATAATTTCGGGGTGTGTCATTATCGTCTTGCACCGTCGGAGATGCAAGAGTTATCGAAACAACTTCAAGAGTTATCTGATAAAGGATTCATCCAACCGAGCTTTTCACCTTGGAGAGCTCCTGTCCTCTTCGTGAAAAAGAAAGATGAATCTTTTCGAATGTGTATCGATTATCGTGAGCTTAATAAGCTTACCACCAAGAATCGATATCCCCTACCTCGAATTGATGATCTCTTCGACCAGCTACAAGGTGCTTCATGCTTTTCCAAGATCGATCTGCGTTCTGGGTATCATCACCCAAAGAAGATATTCCCAAAACTGCTTTCCGCACAAGATATAGGCATTATGAGTTCACTGTCATGCCTTTTGGTTTGACGAATGCTCCAACTATCTTTATGGACTTAATGAATAGGGTCTGTAAACCTTATTTAGACAAGTTCATTATTGTGTTCATCGATGATATTCTTGTCTACTCGAAGTCTCGAGCCGAGCACGAGCAACACCTTCGCTTAACATTGGAACTCCTGAAGAAGGAACAAATTTTTGCTAAGTTCTCCAAGTGTGAATTCTGGCTTAAAGAAGTTCAATTCTTGGGTCATATAGTCAATGAGCAGGGTATTCATGTGGATCCATCCAAGATTGTTGCTATTAAAGACTGGAATACACCAACAACACCTACAGAGATTCGATCTTTTCTTGGTCTTTCTGGTTATTATCATCGATTCATTTCAAACTTCACAAAGATCGCGGTTCCACTCACTGCTTTGACTCAGAAGCATAAGCCTTTTGAGTGGGGACCCACACAAGAAGAAGCGTTCCAAACGCTGAAACAGAAGCTTTGCGATGCTCCTGTTCTATCTCTGCCCGAGGGAAATGATGATTTTGTTGTCTATTGTGACGCGTCAAATCTAGGACTTGGTTGCGTTCTTATGCAATGAGGTAAAGTCATTGCATATGCGTCTAGACAGCTGAAAATTCATGAGAAGAACTACACGACTCATGATCTTGAGTTGGGGGGCTGTGGTTTTCGCACTTAAAATCTGGAGACACTACCTCTATGGAACGAAGTGTGTGGTTTTCACAGACCACAAAAGTCTCCAGCATATTCTTAACCAGAAAGAGTTGAACATGAGGCAACGACATTGGGTAGAACTCTTAAGCGATTACGATTGCAAAATTCGCTACCATCCTGGTAAGGCGAATGTCATAGCCGATGCGCTTAGTCGAAAAGAGCGAGTCAAGCTTCATTCTGTTCAAACGCTATCTGATCTTCAAACTCGTGTTCTTCAAGCTCACCAATTTTGTGTTTCACAAAATTTGATAGGTAAGGAATTACCACGTCAACTTGAGCTTAAGCTCGAAGCGAAGGATGATGGGTTGCTCTATTTCAAGGATCGTTTGTGGATTCTGGAACAAGACGATCTTCGCACCTTGGCAATTGACGAATCTCACAAGTCTCGATATTCTATCCATCCTGGTGCTGATAAAATGTACAAGGATCTTTGTACTAAGTTCTGGTGGCCTGGTAAGAAGAAGGATGTTGCCTTGTATGTATCAAAATGCCTGACTTGTCTCAAAGTCAAGGCAGAACATCAATGACCTTCTGGCTTGCTTGTACAACCAGAGATACCGGTTTGGAAATGGGAGAGCCTTGCGATGGATCTCATCACTAAGCTACCGCGTATGTCTAAAGATCATGATGCTATTTGGGTTTTTATCGATCGATTAACGAAATCAGCTCATTTTATTCCGGTTCGCGAGGATCTATCTGCTGATAAACTGGCAAAGATTTATGTTGATGAGATTGTATCACGACATGGTGTGCCTTTGGATATCATTTCTGAACGTGATGCTCGGTTTTCATCTCATTTCTGGAAGACCATGCAATCTACTTTGGGAACCCAACTGAATCTAAGCACTGCTTATCATCCCCAAACAGATGGTCAATCTGAGCGAACAATTCAAACTTTGGAGGATATGCTTAGAGCATGCGTGATAGACTTTGGTGGTAATTGGGATTCTCATCTGCCATTGATCGAGTTCTCTTACAACAATAGTCATCATGCTAGTATTAATATGGCACCATTCGAATCTCTCTACGGTCGAAAATGTTTTTCACCTGTCTGTTGGAACGAGACCGGTGAAGCTCAGCTTACTGGACCTGAGCTCGTTCTGGAAACAACAGACAAAATCAAGAAAATCCACGATAATCTTGTGACAGCTCGAAGCCGTCAAAAGAGTTATGCGGATATGCGACGCAAGCCCTTAGAATTTCAAATCGGAGATCGTGTCCTACTCAAGGTTTCACCTTGGAAGGGAGTGGTGAGATTTGGAAAAAAGGAAAACTTGCACCTCGATATGTGGGACCATTTAAGATTGTGGAAAGAATTGGTAAGGTTACCTATCAACTAGAGCTACCTGCAGAGCTTGGGAATATTCACCCGACTTTTCACGTGTCCAATCTGCGAAAGTGTTTAGCTGACGCTGATCTTCACATTCCTCTCGACGAAATCTGAATCAATGAAACGATGCATTTTGTCGAGAAACCCATGGAGATCGTGGACCGTACTTTCAAATAGTTGAAGAACAAACGGATTCGATTGGTCAAAGTTCGCTGGGAATCCAAACGTGGCCTAGAGTTTACATGGGAACGTGAGGATCAGATGAAGGCGAAATATCCGCATTTGTTTTCACAAGCTTCCTCTAGTTAAAATTTTGGGACGAAATTTCCAGAAGTAGGGGAGACTGTGACAACTATGTTCTAATCGTTGTACAATGTAAAACAATGTTGGTTATCAATAAAACAATGTGCTTTGCTGTTATTATATGTGTTTTGGTGTTATTATGTATGTATTTGTGTTTGAGGATTTTACAATTTAATTAGATCCCAATTTCAAGCTTTAACGTGAAAAACACTCTGGAATAGTGACATAGGCTTAACATACCTTAAATAACCTACACATAACTTAGAAATATGTTTTGGATTGTTTGGTGTGTTGAAATCAAGTTTGTTCGATCGTAGGGACTATTTGTGTCAAACTGCGAAACTATACCGATTTGTATAGTAACGAACATTCCGGAACTTGATCATAAGTTAAACATACCCTAAATATCCTTTATATAGCTTAGAAATAGGCTTTGAGGGGTTCGGTATGCTAAAATAAACTTTATTGATCAATAGGGACTAAAAGCGTCAAAAAGGGCACAAGTTTGCATTTTCGCGCCTATCTTACGTTCTGAATATATCTGGGCATTCAAAAAATTTATGTAAGCATCAAAATATTTTATTTTAGTGTTTGGCATAAGAAAATTCCATTCGTCGCTTAATTTGGATCGTTTTTGCGTTCGTTACGACTTCCGTCGTAATTAAGCGAATAACGCGATCGTACGACCAAACGAACCGACGTCCGAGATATTTTGAGCATGTTTTGAGTTCCCTACACTTTAACTTCATTTTAGAGCCTTGAAAAGGGGTTAACGGGGCATAAACGTGCCAAAAATGAGCTGAAATGCATGTTTCTCAAGTTCAGGGACTAAACTGCAATTTCTGAATAGTTAGCCCAGGCGGGCCGCGTAAGCCTGTGTCTTAGGCTACGCGGGCCGAGTGAGAGGCCCAGTACTGTGACACCTCAGGAAAACCAGTAAACGATACAACTTACCTAGCTTCCTCAGTGAGTAAGTACCAAATTTCGGGACGAAATTTCTTTCAAGTTGGGGATAATGTGACGACTCGTATTTCAAACCTCTCTTTGTGTGCTTCGATGTAACTTGTTTGGATTATACGTGACGAGTTGACGTGTTTGTGGTATTGGAATATTATGTTTTGTTATGCTATGTGTTACGTGTTATTAAACTGGGCCGCACACCTTGTCCCTCGCCACACTATTCTCGGCCCACTATGCATGAATCGAGACCAAGAGGGCAACCCAAGTAAGGGTTCGGCCCACTGACTCCTTGTACGCATACATGAACCTTAGGGGGGGGGGGTTTAGTTTCTCTCATAACTTGCGAAATACAAACACACACAAACCCTAGGAGCTTTCTCTCTCTCTCGGACCCGGCGGCAACACCTTCTCCATCGAAGTCCTTTCGGATCACGGCTTCCATCTTGATCTAGTTACACACTTCACACAACCGGTTAGTGCTTTAATCAGTAGTTGCATGATAATGGATGTGTTAACTTATATGATGATCTAGGGAGGCTATATGTTTGATTATGTTTGGTGTTCATAAACTCGGTCCACATGAGTAATTGATAATGTTCATATAATTTGGAATTTTGCATGATGTTAATCAAGAACCGATTGTATATTACTCGGCTGTGATATGTTAGATTAGACGATTTGTTGTATCGTGATATTGAATGCAAACCGGTAACCCAAGAGCATGAACCGTGTTAATATGGCTTAGTGTTATAAATCGTTGCTATGGTTTAAAGATGATTAGGATTGCATGCTAGATATTGAGACCACCGATTTGAATGGTTGATGATTACTGTTCTTGGTTTGATTATAATTAGAGTAATATGAATATGCATGATTGCCAAATTGAATGTTGTTTGATCTGATTTTGAAACTGCTAAACCAGTTTGCTGATGTTACGGAGATGATTGAGCTGTGAATAAGGAAGTTAGTTACACATGCTTAGTCTCGACAAGGGATTTGCGAGTCGAGAACCCACTGTCTCGACTCGAGACCACAATACCGACACAAAACAGCACAACTCGAGACCAGCATTGCGAGTCCTGTTGCGACTCAAGATCTGACTCGAGACCACCCAGTCTCGAGTAATATATGCACAAGTCGAGACCTCCTGTGTTGCGACTCGAAATCTGTGGTCTCGAGTCGAGACCATGAACACATGCACACCGTTTGGACTTTGCACACTGTTACGAGCCCAACCATTTGGGCCGCATACTTGGACCTTATTTACGTGACTGTTATTGATCTGCCATGATTATACGTGTATGCTATGGTCACTACTTGTGTACAATACGTGTAGAATATACGTGCACTACTTTAATATGAACCTGACTTGTATGGTAACCATGGTAGGACGTGGTTGACCACCCTATAGCTTGATTGACTTTTCTGTGTATCTGCCGAGCAAAACCAAGGTGAGTTCACACAGCCAAGGCATGGGGTTCCCAGGGTGGGAATGGGTTTGGATTATTTACTTGTACTTACCTAGCTTATGGAACTTAGTTATATGGTCCTCGGGTGAGGAAGGGTTGTTGATAAGGCACGACTAGACTAGTGATACTAATAGAACTGATCTTCGCACACACGCCGGGGTTGGCTGCGATAATATGACTAATCTTCGCACACATGCCTAGGAAGGCTGCGAACTATACACTAAACTTCGAACACATGCTGGGTGGCCGCGATACAAATATACCTAGTCTAGAATACTTGAGAACTTCCCCTAATCTTCGCATACACGCCTAGAGGGCCGCGATACGAACTAATACGATACATGACTTAATGAACGAACACAAGGCTTACTATACTATTGCGACTACTGAACTATTAACTGTGAACTCGCACAACTAGTTGTTGATTCTCTGCTGCATGCCTTGCAGGACCTTAGGTACATATGGAGTTTGCACAGGGAGGAGCAGGTCGTTGTGGGGCATGGATCGTGGATGCCATGTTAAACTTTAAAAAAACATTTGAACTTGTTGATTACATTGGGTTTTCATATCATGCTTCCACTACTTAAACTATGTTTGTTGAACACCAATTACATTATGATGGGTTTTATTAACTACTCTTAATATTATATGCTATGTTCAATATGATTGGTGGCTTGATCCTGGTCATGTCACGCCTCCAAGCGGTGGTACTCCGCGTGTGGATTTTTGGGGGTGTGACAGATTGGTATCAGAGCCATTGGTTATAGAGAACTCGGTTTTAGTAAGGGGAAAACGTTTTTATTAAAACCAGACTATAACCAGAACAGTGCTCTCAACGATCCACAACGACGCTTCGCTCCACGTGCAAGACTCAACATCCTAGGTAATATGGTTTATGTTTATTACCTACTTGCTAGAATTTCATAGAACTTTGCTCGTAGTATGCTTAGATACACATGACCCTATTACATGAGAATGCCTATGTGCTTACACTCTTCTGTCATCGCACTACTCGCGAACCACTCTCACTTATGCTACTTTTACTATGAAGATCATGTCTGGACGCGTTAACATGACTCAAGCCCAGTTGACGGCTCTCATTAACGAACAAGTTGCTGCGGCAATTGCAGCCGCACAAGCAGGAGGTATATCCTGTAGTTATAACTCACACTAGGATCTTTAGGTCCTACACTCCTAAACTAACTCTTGTGTTTAACCTTGTCCTATTCGTACACAATAGGTCAACACGCACCACAACCTGTTTGCACTTTCAAGAACTTCATGGACTGTCGTCCAAGCACGTTTAGTGGCACAGAAGGAGCGGTTGGACTCCTCCATTGGTTCGAAAAGCTCGAGTCGGTGTTCGAGATGTGTGAATGCCCTGAGGCTCGCAGGGTCAAGTACGCCACTGGCATGTTGGAAGGGATTGCGCTAACCTGGTGGAACGCGCAAGTTCAGATTCTAGGGCTGGCAGCTGCTAACGCCACTCCTTGGAACGAATTCAAAGAACTGATCAAAAGGGAATACTGCACACGCGATGACATCCACAAGTTGGAAGTGGAGCTTTACCATTTGAAAATGACGGGGTCAGAAATTGAAGCTTACACGAAACGGTCGAACGAACTGGCCATCTTGTGTCCAACCATGGTGGACCCTCCAATCAAGCGCATTGAGTTATACCTCAAGGGTCTAGCATCCGAGATTCCGAGCCATGTGACATCGGCTAACCTCGACAATATCCAAGACATCCAGCGCCTTGCTCATCGCCTCACGGATCAGGCGGTGAAACAGAACAAGCTGCCCAAACGCATCAGTGCTACCACTCCAGCTGCTACTTCTGCTACACCCAGCGATAACAAGAGAAAATGGGATGGGGATTCCAGCAAGGGATCAGTTTCTGTTCAGTCTCAAGCACAACAGCGCAAGACAAACGACTACCAGAATTCGAGCCAGCAATCATCGGGCAGTCAGGGGCAGGGTGGATATCGGGGATTTCACCCACTATGTAATAGGTGCAACAGACACCACAGTGGGCGGTGTCGCAAGGAACGTTGTCAGAGATGTCTCAAGTTAGGGCATGAAGCTAAAGACTGCAGGAGCTCACGGCCTGCGAATCAGAATCAGCAACTCCCACCACCAGCTCCACAGAACCAGCAGCAGCAGCCACAGCGAGGAAACCGAGGATGTTTCCAGTGTGGGGCTAAAGGTCATTTCAAACGTGATTGCCCTCAATTGAACCAGAACCAGAACCGCAACAACAACAATCACCAGGGCAACGGGAACAACAACAATGGGGGAAACAACAACAACGGCAACGAAGCTAGGGGTCGTGCTTTCGTGCTGGGTCAGGGAGAAGCAAGGAATGATCCCAACGTAGTTATGGGTAAGTTTCTTCTCGACGACTTTTATGTTACTGTTTTGTTTGATTCGGGTGCGGATACAAGTTATATGTCTTTGAAAGTTAGCCAAATGTTAAAACGTACACCCACACTTCTAAACACCAAGCATGTTATAGAATTCGCTAATGGTAAGAGCCTAGAGGCCACGCACATAGTTCAGGATTGTAATCTTATCCTCGCGGGTCAGACTTTCTCGATCGATCTCATCCCCATAGTTTTGGGTAGTTTCTACATCGTCATTGGTATGGACTGGCTATCTCAACATCACGCAGAGATCTTGTGCAAAGAGAAGATTGTTCGTATCCCTCGTTCTGGTCGGGAACCTCTCGAGGTTCAAGGCGACAAAAGTGGTGCTGTGGTTGGCATCATCTCTTTTCTAAAGGCTCAGAAGTGTTTGCGTAAGGGCCACACTGCCATTCTGGCACTTGTCACCGATGCATCAGCAATGGAAAAGAAATTGGAAGATATTCCAGTAGTTCGCGACTTTCCTCAAGTGTTTCCAGAGGAATTACCTGGTCTACCGCCTCATCGCCAGGTCGAGTTTCAAATCGAGCTAGCACCAGGAGCAGCACCGATAGCATGTGCACCGTATCGATTAGCTCCATCAGAGTTGGAAGAACTCTCTACGCAACTACAAGAACTCTTGGATAAGGGCTTTATTCGACCTAGCTCTTCGCCTTGGGGAGCTCCAGTACTATTTGCGAAGAAGAAGGATGGTACCTTCCGTATGTGCATTGACTACCTTGAACTGAACAAGGTGACGGTGAAGAACCGTTATCCTCTTCCGCGTATTGACGACTTATTCGACCAGTTGCAAGGGTCGAGCTACTACTCCAAGATAGACTTGAGGCCAGGTTACCATCAGCTGAGAGTCCGGGATGAGGACGTCTCCAAGACAACATTCAGAACTCGTTACGGCCACTACGAGTTTCTTGTCATGCCGTTCGGGTTAACGAATGCGCCTGCCGTATTTATGGATCTTATGAACAGGGTGTGCAAACCCTACTTAGACAAGTTTGTGATTGTTTTCATTGACGACATTCTGATCTACTCCAAGAGTCAGGAGGAGCACGAGCAACACTTACGACTTATCTTGGAACTTCTTCGGTCAGAACAGTTGTACGCCAAGTTTTCGAAATGTGACTTCTGGCTTCGTGAAGTCCACTTTCTAGGCCACGTGGTAAACAAGGATGGGATCCATGTCGATCCATCCAAGGTTGATTCGATCAGGAACTGGCATGCACCGCGTACACCAACGGAAATACGCCAATTCTTGGGTTTGGCGGGATACTACAGACGGTTTATCAAGGACTTTTCAAAGGTTGCTCAGCCGCTTACACTACTGACACGGAAGGGTGTCACCTACCGTTGGGGTAATACTCAGGAAACCGCTTTTCAGCACTTAAAGGAAAGACTTTGCAGTGCACCTATCCTCTCATTGCCAGAGGGCACGGGCGATTTCGTGGTTTATTGTGATGCATCCATTCAGGGTCTTGGATGTGTGTTAATGCAGCGCGACAAGGTCATTGCTTACGCTTCGCGCCAACTTAAGGTTCATGAACGGAACTACACGACGCACGATTTAGAGCTGGGAGCTGTTGTTTTCGCGCTTAAGATATGGCGACATTACCTGTATGGTACCAAGTGCACTATCTACACCGATCACAGGAGTCTCAAGCATATCTTCAAGCAGAAGGAATTGAACATGCGTCAACGTCGATGGGTTGAATTACTTAACGATTACGAATGTGCCATCAAGTACCATCCAGGCAAAGCCAATGTTGTGGCTGACGCCCTCAGTCGAAAAGACACTCTACCTAGACGCGTACGAGCACTACAGCTTACCATTCAGTCCAGTCTTCCTACACAGATACGAGATGCTTAGGTAGAAGCATTGAAACCAGAAAACGTAAGGGCTGAAGCCTTACGTGGCTCGAGGCAATGATTACAACAGAAGGAAGACGGTGCCTACTATGTAACAGGGCGTATTTGGGTTCCACTTTATGGCAACTTGCGTGAGCTAGTGATGGATGAAGCTCATAAATCGCGCTACTCGGTACATCCAGGGTCGGATAAAATGTACCACGATCTCAGAACTACGTATTGGTGGCCTAGCATGAAGGCCCACATCGCTACCTATGTCAGCAAGTGCTTGACTTGTGCAAGAGTCAAGGCAGAGTATCAGAAACCAGCGGGCCTACTCCAACAACCAAAGATACCACAGTGGAAATGGGAGGAAATTTCCATGGATTTTGTTACAAGCCTACCTAGATCCCAGCGTGGGAACGATACTATTTGGGTGATCGTGGATCGACTCACCAAGTCTGCTCATTTCCTGGCAATCAAAGAAACGGACAAGTTTTCCACACTAGCAGACATATACTTGAAGGAAGTAGTCTCAAGGCACGGGGTGCCCACCTCTATCATTTCGGATCGCGATGCACAATTCACATCAGAACTATGGCAAGCAATGCACAAGGCTTTTGGCTCTCGGTTAGATATGAGCACGGCTTATCACCCTCAGACGGATGGGCAGTCTGAGTGCACGATTCAAACTCTAGAAGACATGCTTCGGGCATGTGTTATTGATTTCGGCAACAGCTGGGAAAAACATCTCCCTTTAGTGGAGTTTTCATACAATAACAGTTATCACACCAGCATACAAGCCGCTCCATTCGAGGCATTGTACGGGCGTAAATGCCGGTCACCTCTCTGTTGGGCAGAGGTGGGGGATAGTCAGATCACGGGTCCAGAACTTATAGTGGACACCACGGAAAAGATTGCACAAATACGACAACGCATAACGGCAGCTCGCGACCGTCAGAAAAGCTACGCAGCAGCTCGCGAAGCCATTGGAATTTCAGGTCGGGGACCGGGTTTTACTCAAAGTCTCACCCTGGAAGGGTGTGGTTCGTTTTGGCAAACGGGGCAAGCTCAATCCGCGGTATGTCGGACCGTTCGAAATCATAGAAAGAATAGGCAAAGTAGCCTACAGACTAAACCTACCAGCTGAACTCGGTGCAGTTCACAACGTCTTTCACATGTCGAATCTGAAGAAGTGCCTGTCAGATGAGACCCTCATAGTTCCTTTGAAGGAACTCACTATCGACGAGCAGTTGCGATTCGTCGAGGAACCAGTAGAAATCACGGACCGGGATGCTAAGGTCCTCAAGAACACGAGAATCCCTCTTGTTCGAGTTTGTTGGAACTCCCGTCGTGGCCCAGAGTTCACCTGGGAACGCGAAGATCAGATGAAAGAAAAGTACCCCCAATTGTTCGCGAACAGTACAACCACTACTGAGGCTGAAGCTACCACGGAATTTCGGGACGAAATTCCAGATCAACGGGGGGAGGATGTGACACCCCAGGAAAACCAGTAAACGATACAACTTACCTAGCTTCCTCAGTGAGTACGTACCAAATTTCGGGACGAAATTTCTTTCAAGTTGGGGATAATGTGACAACTCGTATTTCAAACCTTTCTTTGTGTGCTTCGATGTAACTTGTTTGGATTATACGTGACGAGTTGACGTGTTTGTGGTATTGGAATATTATGTTTTGTTATGCTATGTGTTACGTGTTATTAAACTGGGCTGCAAACCTTGTCCCTCGCCACACTATTCTCGGCCCACTATGCATGACTCGAGACCAAGAGGGCAACCCAAGTAAGGGTTCGGCCCACTGACTCCTTGTACGCATACATGAACCTTAGGGGGGGTTTAGTTTCTCTCATAACTTGCAAAATACAAACACACACAAACCCTAGGAGCGTTCTCTCTCTCTCGGACCCGGCGGCAACACCTTCTCCATCGAAGTCCTTTCGGATCACGGCTTCCATCTTGATCTAGTTACACACTTCACACAACCGGTTAGTGCTTTAATCAGTAGTTGCATGATAATGGATGTGTTAACTTATATGATGATCTAGGGAGGCTATATGTTTGATTATGTTTGGTGTTCATAAACTCGATCCACATGAGTAATTGATAATGTTCATATAAATTGGAATTTTGCATGATGTTAATCAAGAACCGATTGTATATTACTCGGCTGTGATATGTTAGATTAGACGATTTGTTGTATCGTGATATTGAATGCAAACCGGTAACCCAAGAGCATGAACCATGTTAATATGGCTTAGTGTTATAAATCTGCTATGGTTTAAATATGATTAGGATTGCATGCTAGATATTGAGACCACCGGTTTGAATGGTTGATGATTACTGTTCTTGGTTTGATTATAATTAGAGTAATATGAATATGCATGATTGCCAAATTGAATGTTGTTTGATCTGATTTTGAAACTGCTAAGCCTGTTTGCTGATGTTACGGAGATGATTGAGCTGTGAATAAGGAAGTTAGTTACACATGCTTAGTCTCGACAAGGGATTTGCGAGTCGAGAACCCACTATCTCGACTCGAGACCACAATACCGACACAAAACAGCACACTCGAGACCAGCATTGCGAGTCCTGTTGCGACTCAAGATCTGACTCGAGACCACCCAGTCTCGAGTAATATATGCACAAGTCGAGACCTCCTGTGTTGCGACTCGAGATCTCTGGTCTCGACTCGAGACCATGAACACATGCACACCGTTTGGACTTTCCACACTGTTACGAGCCCAACCATTTGGGCCGCATATTTGGACCTTATTTACGTGACTGTTATTGATCTGCCATGATTATACGTGTATGCTATGGTCACTACTTGTGTACAATACATGTAGAATATACGTGCACTACTTGAATATGAACCTGACTTGTATGGTAACCATGGTAGGACGTGGTTGACCACCCTATAGCTTGATTGACTTTTCTGTGTATCTGCCGAGCAAAACCAAGGTGAGTTCACACAGCCAAGGCATGGGGTTCCCAGGGTGGGAATGGGTTTGGATTATTTACTTGTACTTACCTAGCTTATGGAACTTAGTTATATGGTCCTCGGGTGAGGAAGGGTTGTTGATAAGGCACGACTAGACTAGTGATACTAATAGAACTGATCTTCGCACACACGCCGGGGTTGGCTGCGATAATATGACTAATCTTCACACACATGCCTAGGAAGGCTGCGAACTATACACTAAACTTCGCACACATGCCGGGTGGCCGCGATACAAATATACCTAGTCTAGAATACTTGATAACTTCCCCTAATCTTCTCATACACGCCTAGAGGGCCGCGATACGAACTAATACGATACATGACTTAATGAACGAACACAAGGCTTACTATACTATTGCGACTACTGAACTATTAACTGTGAACTCGCTCAACTAGTTGTTGATTCTCTGCTGCATGCCTTGCAGGACCTTAGGTACCTATGGAGTTTGCACAGGGAGGAGCAGGTCGTTGTGGGGCATGGATCGTGGATGTCATGTTAAACTTTAAAAAAACATTTGAACTTGTTGATTACATTGGGTTTTCATATTATGCTTCCGCTACTTAAACCATGTTTGTTGAACACCAATTACATTATGATGGGTTTTATTAACTACTCTTAATATTATATGCTATGTTCAATATGATTGGTGGCTTGATCCTGGTCATGTCACGCCTCCAAGCGGTGGTACTCCGCGTGTGGATTTTTGGGGGTGTGACAAGTACAGCAAAACTGGTTTTCAGAAATAGCAGCTGTTTTCCAGTGTTTTTGGACATGGTTTAGATCAATCTATGGGCCAATTTTGATGGTTTTCAAGTGCCCATGGTATTTAAATACCATGTGCCCACTTGTACAGCTTAGATCGAAGCTCAATCTTCGAGAAACGATCCAAACGGCTCTTGAATTCCTATAAATACCCATCCCCATTTCACTTGCAAAGCACAAATGATCTGATTTCTGCTCTCTAAGTTGAAGTTTACGCTTCATACCTGAGAGTAAATCGGATCATAGCTTGCGGGGACCTTCTGTAAGTATTCTTTCGTTCTTTTCATTCGTTTTTTATCGTTAAAGTCAAACTGCGTTTGATTTTCTGTTTTGACCAGTTTATGGTCAATGCGAAGTTCGTTTGAACTTCATAACGTGAGCGTAATCACGATGATTATAGTCCCTAGTGACCATACCTACTGATTACCACGTTATCTAGGCTCAGTGATGAGTCGTAGTTTCGGCCAAAATGCGTATTTAGGCGTATTTTGTAACCAAACTACTCTAGTGTATCAAAACCGTTTGTTTTGATATCAAAACCTATTTTCTAACTTAACTAAACATGTTTTTACCATGTTTAGTTCGTCACTTTTTAGATTAGTGCTTGTGTAGAGTCGTAAGTCAAGCGGACTAAACACCCGCTTAGACTTTCGACCACGACCCGTTTGGTTGATCATTAGGATCCGACCAAACATGTTTAGTGACCATAATTGCATAGGGAATAACCTTCCGAGGTTATACCTTATGGTCACTTAGGTTTAATTAGTCGCATGAAAGGTAGTTTATATGCCCTTGGTAAATGACCAAAATGCCCTTTTCCTACATAATTGGTAAATAAGCATATTTAACATAAACTTTTGTCACGTAACTGATTACGTAACATAATTAAACATGTATGGGCGTATAATACTTGTCATAAGATTTGTTAGTCGTCTCAAACGCGCATTTCGCACACGACGCGTTAAAATGGCATAAGCTACCTTAATGGGTCGCAATGGGTCGAACGCACCTAGGTTAGGTTTCAATTTAGGGTGTAGGCTTTGTTAAACCATATCACATGAGTTCCAACACTCATTTGGTTTACAAGACCTCATTCTATCCGATCGTCCGATTTAGGCGTCTATTGTTTGACTAGTGATTCAATTACTAGGTGCTACTTGATTGCTATGGTTTGCTTGAGTTTGTTGAAGTTCTATTGATTGAGGATACTTTGCACTTCATGTGAATACATAGTTCCCCTATTTTACTGTTTTCAATTGTTTTGGGGTGATTTATATGTACGAAATGATTTTCAAGGTTTAAACAATGGTTTTTCAAAAACAATTAAGATGGTTTATACTAAAACTACTAACGATTTCAATAAAGTGAACAAAACTTATTGGTTGTAGTTACATAACAAATGACATTCATTAGCATTGATCAAGCCGACCAGTATTAGGTTATGGTACCATAGGATCTGATAAATCCCGTTATTTTACTGCACCCATGGTTATGTGTAGGGGTTGTGGGTAACGACTGAATCTGATGTTTGTTAACTTACCCTTTGGTGGTTTGTTAATTCGAGAAGCGAGAAGCGAGGTGGTCTAGTCACAAAGGTTTGAATGTTGTTAGCGAGATGACCATAAATAGTTTTTCACAAATTAAAACAAGGATGATTTAGACGATTTTAAACGAGTTAACGATTTTGAAATGATAATTGGATAAATGATTGGTTTTTGGCTAGTGTTTAGATAACGGGACGGGTGTAATGTGATGAAATCATGGTGGATACGCCGCTGGTACTTCCTATATATAAGTGTTTTCATCTTATTACATACCGTATCGTTATTTAGTTCACTTGGGGAAACGATTTTGAAACGATGTCACACAAAATTGTTTTCTAAAAGATATAAACCATACGAGTTTTTAACAAGTTTTTACAAGATGTTTTCCAAGTTGGTTTACTAAAACAAATGTTTTGGGGTTAAGAATCATGGCTACGGGATTTTACAAACTATAACCCACTTGATTTGAGTTGGTTCAATATGTTGCAATACACTTTTTAAAACAAGGTTTGTATTTTGACTCTTGTAGTCTAATAAA
Source organism: Helianthus annuus (assembly GCF_002127325.2). Taxonomy (NCBI): domain Eukaryota; kingdom Viridiplantae; phylum Streptophyta; class Magnoliopsida; order Asterales; family Asteraceae; genus Helianthus; species Helianthus annuus. The sequence continues at coordinate 90,435,229 of NC_035434.2, forward strand.
GTACTGCAACATATAAACTAGCCATGATTCCAATACTCTTATAAAACCTATGTACTCGCCAGCATTTCTTTGCTGACTTTGTTTTTACATATGTTTCAGGTGTTGTTGCTTGACTGATTTCTAGGATGCATGCGTCACATAGGATCTGGACGAGGCCTTAGTGACATAATAACAGTGATAGACGTTATGAAACTTGTTTGTTCTATGTTAAGACAATGTAATGTTTAATTTTGTCAATAAAACGAAACTCTTTTTGTATCCATGGTTGTGAAACAATAACTTCTGTTGCAACACTCCCCGACATTTCCGCCACGGTTTGTTGTCCTACGTGGTCGTGGTGTGACACCAGTTCTCTTTGTTGGATGAGCATTGGTTGAAACAAGTTCCATGACTCATTTGCAGCAGGTACAGGTTGTAGTGCAAGTGCTTGAGTTGGAACAACAGTGGTTGGTGCAGCAGTGGGTGAGGACTTTTGTGAATTTAACAACTGTTGCAGCATTGTCTTGATGTCTGTAACAGTTGAGTCAATTCTGTCTACCCTCTCCATCAATTTCTGATATTTCAAACAATTACCCACGTTAATGGGATCATCTGATTTTCCACCTGCAGTGGTTGTATCAATGTTTGACTTAGGGAATGAATTCCAAAAGTCATCCATTGATGCCCCTTGTTCTTGGTATTGGGGTCTTCTTCCTTCAACACTTGTTAACCTTTTGATGGTGCCAGTTGTCATAACAAACTCACTGATGGATATCAGAGGTGCTATGGAAGGAATTGCCTCCAAGGGAGTCTGATTAATGAAACAACTGGCCAAATGTAGATCTGTTGATCCAACATTTGTAGTTGCTGCTCCACTTGAACTACTGACTGGAATTTCAGGTAATTCCAGTAGTGTAGCCTCCTCATTTGTTGTTGGTGGGTTAACAGTGATAGAAACACCAGACTCAGTCACTTGTTGATGTATATTCTCATTGACAGGTGATTGAGAAGAACTGATTTGTGTCTGGGCAATATCAACTGCTTCCAACAAAGGTTTTATTGATGGTGGAATTTGTGAGGTGAGGTTAGGGGTGGAAAGAGAATTTGACCCGGGAAGTGGGATATAGATGATGGAATCAAGTGATTCCAGAGCATCATAATTTGGTGTCCCTGTGTTTACAACCTGATCTTTTTGTGAAGATGCAGGAGGAGTTTGAGGCAAGGGTGGAGATCTTTCTTCCATCTGTTGTGAGGAAGTAGCAGCAATGGTTATTGGTGACATTTGTGTTGTCACTGGCAGTGGCTCTGGGATCTCATCTTCCAGAGTTGCCTTTGATTCGGGTTTGGGGGGCTTTTTGGATGTTTTCTTTTTGGTCTTTTTGGTAATGGCAGGTGTGGGTTTCATAGCAGTGGTTGTGCTACTATGATCACCTGGAGCAGGGGGCTCAACATCAGATACCTGAGGAACAGTGGTAGCTGCTAAAGTCTGCTCAGGTACCTCTGCTTGTGTTTTGGAAGGTTTTAACATTCTTGTGAATGTTTCTGCAGTTAAACTGTTTCTTTGAATAGGCGCACCCTGTATGAGCACATGGGCATTATCTTCTGAAAACTTTTTCTTAAAATAATAACTCAAAAACCTTGGAAATAGTAAGAAAGCCTTTTTATCAATATTTTTGACCAAGTAATTAAAGATTTCATGGGAATAATTAAAATTTTCACCTTGCAGAATAGCATAACCCAGATATTGAATCTTCAAGGGGATTTCATTGAATGCAGTGGTTTTGTTGGATACACACATAAGGAGGGTATGGAACAAAAATCGAGTTGCAGGTGGAAAATTACCTTTTTGTAAGGTATCTTTTTGCATTTCTTCTTCATACCCTCTTTCAAGGAAATCCCTTTGGTACTCTGTTTTAGGAAAATAACTTTTACCTTCCAGATCATTGAGTTCAAAAAACTTCAGAAATCGATTGAGGTGTAATGGTAAACTTTACACCCTTGATTGAAGAATTTATGGCTACAACCTTTTTGTTCACCTTTTCTAGGGTTGCATTTTTTCAAAACTCCCTTTGTGTAGTCAAGTAAATGGTTGCATCACAAGTTAACAAAGTTTTGTACTTTGTGGATGAAAGAGTGTCGATAATGGAATCAAAGATTCTGGTTTCACTGGGTTTTTCAAATATACCCAAGTAATTGTGTGAAAATTTGAATGGAATCTCAATTTTGGGTGAATCCTTTTGTGTGGTTTTACTAGATTTTTTCACCATGATTGAATCAGGGATGATGAAGATGAAATGAAAATGATGAGGGTTGTGAGAATATTTGGGAAACCTGCTTTAGAAAGGAATCTTGAATTCGACTCGACAGTAAAAACCCTGTTTAGGGTTTTGAAGGGGGTTTTATAGAAGAGAAAGTGAATGCTGACGTGGCAGCGGTTACAAAAAGTCTGACCACTATGTACTGTCCACGTGCCAACCCCTGATGAAATGAAGGACAAATATTTTTATGAAAACCACTGATGGAATAAGATCAGTGGTTGTAATGGTAACAAATGAAAGCAGTGGGTGATTTTTACTATCAGTGGATAGCATATTAGTGGATAAAAACACTAATTTTGAGCAACAATGTTTATCAAGGAAATGAGAGAACAGGGGTTGACTTTCAGCAGTGGACAGACTTTTAAGTAGAACAGACTTTTGAACAAAGCAGTGGTTATGGCAGAATTTTAAGGATTTTAATGAAAATTTCATTTTAAATGAATCTTTATCAACAGTGGTTAGGGGTAAAGTGATAACAAGGATTTGAAAGCTACTTTGTCAGCAACTGTTAGTGCATCAGTGGATAGGTTTTGACAACTGTTTTGGACAACTGCTGTTCATTAACAATTTACTGTTATAGAGTTAACCTTGAGTTTCTGAATGAGATGACATAAACATGAGCACCATTCTCCTTTTGATCCGTTTTCAAGGAAATATATCACCAAAAAATAAAAAGGTTCTATATCCTGACAGGAATATGAACTTTTACTATCAGAAATGAGTAAAAATGCATAATATATCATTCTCTTTTTTTTTTTAAAAAAAAAATGAAGAATAATATATCCTGTTTTATTTAAACAAGCCTTTTCAAGAAAAATAAGTAAAGGTTTTCAAAAAACAGCATCACCTAGATCTGGTGCATTTTCTCAGTCCAAGAACTTTTAATTAATTCAGAATCACTTCATTCTCAATTTTTAGGCAAATGGTCAGTGATTTGATCCAAGATTTCATAACCACTGTTTCATACCATTTTCTTATCAGATAGTTGTAACTATAAGGACCCTGGTCACAATGGTTTTAACAATCTTTTATAGATATGATTACCATGTGATGATTTTTGAGAAATTTTATTTAGTCCTCTTGTATGGTCAATAACCAGAGATACTTTTGTTACCTGAACTCCCCTGAATCAAAGACTGCACACAGTTGATTTGTAGCAAATAATCATGCAAGGATGTGAAGTTGTTTTGGTTTTCCTTTTATAGTACTAACCAATGAACTCTCTAAGTGTTTTAGAATTTATACTCTTTTACTTTTAATTTCAAAAGTTTTGAGCTAAAACACACTCTTGAGTTTTATGAAATTTTCTTCTTTCCAGTTTTACCCTTCCCATAAATAAATCCTGAAATTCTCATTGGGAGGTTTTTATGAAAAGAATATTTAATCCAAGATCATTTTCCAGTAATGTTTTGAGAGATTTGGTCATTTTTGCACATGCTTATGCCAAATTACATATTACATATGATCTGACTTGTGTAAACAGAAAATGATAATGCCTTTGAATTTCTTTATGAGTTTTAAACAAAATTGATTTTATCCTATTGAGGGATTCTCAACCTGTTTTCGAGCATATCATCTCTAATAACTAAAGCTTTATGTTACCTCTTTTTATACTAACAAAGACACTAATGCTTTTATCTGCACATAGGCCTTTGTCAACATGAGGTAACGCCTTAGCAGCTCCCATGATGAAGTCATCATAATTTTTCAACATAATCACTGGATCTCTAAAGATTTGATTCATGATATTACAGTGTTACGTGATTTCAGTGCGATAGATAACATCTTGGTTGTTTTAAAGAGTTTTTGAATAATCAACTTTGGACGTGATTAATCGTTACTTTGCTTTTCAACAAATTACGATCAACCTTAGTATCAATGAATTTTGAGCTGAACTGTTATGTCAAATTGATTGTTAGATCGAATTTGACTGTCCGGGCTCTGATACCAATTGTTAGGATCTGAGGTCCATATGATTGAGTTTGTTTGTAGCAATTAAACAATGAATGAATGTAAAACAAAGATCTGATGCAGCGGAAATAAAACAAACTTTGTAAACACAATCAAAGGAACAATAGTTTTCATAAACATGTGAATCTTATTAGAGTCGAAAGATTATAATCAAAAGATTACATGCATGCTTACATAATAAAACTCCCCCTCAGCTTGAGCTCCATGGTTGATCGCACAAGATGATAGAATTGAAGGAGAAAACTCCTTAAATAGTACAGAGCAAACTGTTCTATTTATAGTGTACATCAAACCACTGAAGCATCTAAGCTTACGTCACCATGAAAGCGACATCTAACAAACTAACAACCTCTAAGTACTATTACATACAACTACTGATGACTAAACAACTGATTTAAATTACAGAACATAGGTGAACTACTGCTTCTCTTTTCGCTGTTGTAGTCTAAGCACTAATGTCGAACATCAGTGCTTTCTTCAAAGGTAACATGTCCTTGAATGGGCAGCACTTTGGTCTTCAGCAGTACTTAGGAGACATTAGTAGATAGAGCTTCAGTACTCTAACAGCATCAGTCTTTAAGAGCAACAGTTGTTTGTAGGAGTAGTGCTTTAGTGCATCAGATGTTAGAGCCACTGTCAAGGGGAAGTATTAGTGCAAACAACTGCTTATTCTGGATCCACTGTTTTGATCCAGTTTTGGCTTTAATTATCTGTTCCTTTGATAGAATTCAATCCCAATAGTATAACTTTCCAGAAAGTGATTTAAAGCTTGAAACCAAACTCGAATCAAATCGTAAAATCATCAAACACAAATACACACATAATAACACCAAAACACATAGTTTTATTGATAATTGATATTGTTCTACATTGTACATCGATTACAGAGCACAGTTGTCATAGCTAGACCCAAAGTCAGACATATGTTACCCAAGTGGGATGTTTGCCGTCGGAGAGCATCATTCAAGCTTGAGTCTATGACATCCATGTAGTTGACCGGGTCGTTTCTTCATCTCTGACCCTTAATGTTAACTTCCCATCACTCATATCTACCAACGCATGAGCGGTAGCAAGGAATGGTCTTCCTAGAAATAGTGGTACTTTGGTGTCTTCCCCCATATCGAGTATGACAAAATCGACCGGGAAGACAAAGTCTCTGACTTTTACCAACAGATTTTCGGCGACACCTTGTGGGTAGTTGATAGACATATCGGCGAGTTGTATGCTCATCTTTGTGGGGCTTGTCTTACCTAGTCCGAGTCGGTCAAACATTGAAGCGGGCATGAGATTGATGATAGCCCCAAGGTCGGCTAGCGCATTGTGTATAGGTGTTCCCCCAATGGAATAAGGGATGGTGAAGCTTCCGGGGTCGATTTTCTTTTGTGGGAGTTTGTTGAGTAGCACGGCAGACCATTCTTCACTTAAATTAACTAATTGCAGTGTTTCATTTTTCCTTTTGTGAGTGAGAAAGTCTCTCATAAATTTTGAATATTTTGGCATTTGAGTGAGCGACTTCCACAAATGGAAGATTGATATGCAATTTTTTTAGTAATTTTATGAATTTTGTGAATTGCTCATCGGTCTTTTGCCGAAGTAACCGACCGGGGTAGGGTACCGAGGAGCTTTTGGTAGGTTCGGGAATTGGCGGAGGTGTTGTTTCCTTTTGGGACGTTGGTGAGGTCGGGGTTTGAATGGGTGAATTTTTGTCGGATGGAGGTAGCGGAGCCTCCTCGGGACCTACGGTACGGTTTCTCAATGTTATGAGATGCACTTGCGCCTTTGGGTTGGGCTCCGTATTGCTGGGTAACGCGCCTTGTGGTCCGTCGGAGAAATTTTGAGCTAGTTGATTTAGTTGTTTTTCAATGTTTTGAATACTAGCTTGTTGATTTCTAAAGTTTGATTCCATTTGTTGAATTCGATTCGAGTTTTTCTTTTCGGTGTAGGAGATGAGGCGTCAGATAGTATCTTCAAGCCTCTCTTGTCCACCTTGTTGTTGTTGAGTGAAATTTTGTGACTCATTTCTTTGTTGTTGAAAGTTTATTCGTTGGTTTTGGTTTTGTTGGTTACTACTATTGTGGGTTCTCTCCAACCAAGGTTAGGGTGGTTACGCCATCCTTGGTTGTTGTCACACCCCGACCACGTAGGACAACAAACCGTGGCGGAAACGTCGGGGAGTGTTGCAACAGAATAATTGTTTCATAACCATGGATATAAAAAGTGTTTCGTTTTATTGAATGTATTAAACATTACATTGTCTTGACACAAAAAAAACAAGTTAAATATCGACTATCATTGTTATTATGTCACTAAGGCCTTGTCCAGATCCTATGTGACGCATCCATCCTAGAAACCACATCAAGCAACAACATCTGAAACATATGTAAAAACAGAGTCAGCAAAGAAATGCTGGCGAGTACATAGGTTTTATAAGAGTGCCAGAATCATGGCTCGTTTATATGTTGCAGTACTTTATTAGACTACAAGAGTCAAAATACAAACCTTGTTTTGAAAAGTGTATTGCAACATATTTAACTAACTCAAATCAAGTGGGTTATAGTTTGTAAAATCTCGTAGCCATGCTTCTTAACCCCAAAACATTTGTTTTAGTAAACCAACTTGTAAAACATCTTGTAAAAACTTGTTAAAAACTCGTACGGTTTATATCTTTAAGAGAACATTGTTGTGTGACATCGTTTCAAAATCGTTTACCCAAGTGAACTAAATAACGCCACGGTATGTAAGATGATGAAAACACTTATATATAAGAAGTACCAGCGACGTATCCACCATGCTTTCATCACATTACACCCGTCCCGTTATCTAAACACTAACCAAAAACCAATCGTTTATCCAATTCGTTTAACTTGTTCAAATCGTTTCAAAATTGTTAACTCGTTTAAAATCGTTTAAAATCGTTTAAATCATCCTTGTTTTAATTTGTGAAAAACTATTTATGGTTGTCTCGCTAACAACATTCAAACCTTTGTGACTAGACCACCTCGCTTCTCGCTTCTCAAGTTAACAAACCACCAAAGGGAAAGTAAACAAACATCAGGTTCAGTCGTTACCCACAACCCCCACACATAACCATGGGTGCAGTAAAAAAAGGGGATTTGTCAGATCCTATTGTACCATAACCTAATACTGGTTGGCTTGATCAATGCTAAAGAATGTCATTTGTTATGTAACTACAACCAATAAGTTTTGTTCACTTTATTGAAATCGTTATTAGTTTTGTATAAACCATCTTAATTGTTTTTGAAAAACCATTGTTTAAACCTTGAAAATCATTTTGTACATATGAATCACCCGAAAACAATTGAAAACAGTAAAATAGGGGAACTACGTACTCACATGAAGTGCAAAGTATCCTCAATCAATAGAATCTTCAACAAACTCAAGCAAAGCAAAGAAATCAAGTAGCACCTAGTAATCGAACCACTAGTCAAACAATAGACGCCTAAATCGGACGATCGGATAGAATGAGGTCTTGTAAACCAAATGAGTGTTGGAACTCATGCGATATGGTTTAACAAAGCCTACATCCTAAAATGAAACCTAACCTAAGTGCTTTCGACCCATTGTGACCCATTAAGGTAGCTTACGCTACTTTAACATGTCGTGTGCGCAAAAGCGCGTTTGAGACGTCTAACTAATCTTATGACAAGTATTATATGCCTCTACATGTTTAAATATGTTACATAATCAGTTACGTGACAAAAGTTTAGGTTACATATGCTTATTTACCAATTATGTATGAAAAGGGCATTTTGGTTATTTACCAAAGGCATATAAACTACCTATCATGCGACTAATTAAACCTATGTGACCATAAGGTATAACCTCGGAAGATTATTCCCAATGCAATTATGGTCACTAAACATGTTTGGTCGGATCCTAATGATCGACCAAACGGGTCGTGGTCGAAAGTCTAAGCGGGTGTTTAGTCCGCTTGACTCACGACTCTACACAAGCACTAATCTAAAAAGTGACGAGCTAAACATGCTAGAACATGTTTAGTTAAGTTAGAAAACAGGTTTTGATATCAAAACAAACTATTTTGATACCCTAGATTAGTTTGGTTACAAAATACGCGAGAATACGCATTTTGGCCGAAACTATGACTCGACACTGAGCCTAGATAACGTGGTAATCAGTAGGTATAGTCACTAGGGACTATAACCATCATGATTACGCTCACGTTATGAAGTTCAAACGAACTTTGCGTTGACCATAAACTGGTCAAAGCAGAAAGTCAAACGCAGTTTGACTTTAATGATAAAAACAAATGAAAAGAACAAAAGAATACTTACAGAAGGTCCCCGCAACCTCTTGATCCGATTTACTCTCAGGTATGAAGCATAAACTTCAACTTAGAGAGCCAAAATCAAATCAAGCGTGCTTTGGGAGTGAAGTGAAGGTGGGTATTTATAGATTTTCAAGAGCCGTTAGGATCGTTTCTCAAAGATTGAGACTTGATCCAAGCCGTCTAGTGGGCACATGGTTTGGATACTGTAGGATCGATTGCTGACCCGAACGACTCGTTCAGAGGTTATCTCTTGCGTTTCAGATGCGGAATAATAAGAAATACAAGTAGAAGTAGCTTGTTCTTCTTTCTAACTGCTTGTTTTATTGATTTGCAACGTTTTACAGCTCGATCGTCACACCGGCAGAGCTTCGGCGTGGAATTTCACATTCATATTATGAGGATCGCCCTAAAGACCCCTATATATAGTGGTTTGGGTCCGCTCATATGTCACATGTTCATATGAGCGGTCCAGACACGTCCACATAAGCGGTCCATACATGCCAAATAAGCGACCCAACATCCCTATGTCCCTATGAGCGGTCCTAGCAAATAACACCTATACAGACTCCTGTTTTCTCGTATTACGTGCCCTATGCTATACAATACGATGTAAGACCTGATCCTAGACACCTAGACGCAATCAACAGATGTAGTGCACTAACAGACTCCCCCTCAGATGTTGATGGAGTCGCCAACACACCTTGACTGCAAAACTGAGTCTTCACATCTTCGGACTAGATCAGTCTCTGGGCTTTCTCTTTCTTTCTATCTTCAGACTCCCCCTCTCGATTTACTGGCATTCTTTTGTTCTTCAGTAATATCTTCAGGATCTTTGTCTGATCTTCACAGGTTTTCAGAATCAATCTACCTGGCTCTAATGAATGTCTTCAGGAATTGATTTTCAGGATCGAAAATTGACTCTCTTCCAACAGAGATCTTCAGAATATCGAAACCTGGTTACCTGCACAGTCTCAACCCAGACATAAATTTTCTAATTTTATCACATATCAAATACCTGTGCACCAACACATGACTCTCATAATCACTAAAACAAACATATAATTGCAACATCTCAGGCTCTCTCTCAAATATCTATGATGAACCACTTGAAGAAGGTTAGATTAACGAAAACAGTTAGATTTACACAAACACTCCCCCTCAAATGCTGCTCATCATGTTTAGCACTCGGAATTTTGAAAATCAGGTTTCCAACATCAGTTGTCGAAAATCTTTTTGACTTTATCAAAAATTATGCTAAAACACACACAAAATCTTTTTGAATTTTCTGAGAGATATTACCTGACACTCCTAGTAAACAAAAAAAACATACAGAAATATAATATTCACAAACAATATTTTTGTGAGTTCGTGCAAGAGAATCATATCAGTTTATGAGAAAATCACCAACACCGTTAAGCTTGATTTCATTTTAAGCTTTAAACAATTTACCTAGATTGTCAGTATGTTTGTCCTCTTAAATTCTCAACACAAATTTCAATCGATTCGAGATACGATATTAATGTTTTAGAGACTTAAACTTAATTGTGTATCACTCCACTTGAATATACTCCTGTATCCAGATCCCAAATATTCAGTCTTACAGGTGAGTATACCACAACTGATATCTGTAAAGGGGTTAAGTGCGAAACCGTGAGAGCTCAGGTCAGAACTTCCGTTCAGCAGAGAGATGACGGCTCGACTTTAGGTGGGTCCTCTTTAGAGGATCTTTTGAATTACAACAGCAATGACTATCAATTTTATTGTTTAATCAGATTGCTGAGGGCGGCGCTTTTTCAAGCATTTGCAGAAAGTATTATCCGGGGACTAGGTCAGTACTTCCATACAGCAGAAGTCCCGGGATAATACCCCGGATATCACTGAGCATAAAGACCTAGTATCTCAGAATATGGGACCTTTCAAACAAGATTTCGGGGGTTACCCATATATTCAAGAATAGTTACCCACGAATCATGCAAGTTTGAATTTAGGTTTATATCTCGTTTCAATTTACTAAATGTGCGAAAATCTACTGACACATCCACAGTAAGATTGTTTATCACTTTTTTAAATTTACATTTCTTTAGCGTGCTGTGATAGTCCACTGATGTACTATCATTTCCTCTTTTTAGCATGAAACTCATTTTTTAATTTTATCATGTTTTTAGCTTTTTCAAATTTTCAAATGTTTTTGGATTTTCTGAAATTTCTTACTCCCCCTAAAATGCAAACACATTTCAAAGGAAATTGGAAAATAAAAAGACTCTGACCCAATATAAACATGAAAAGTAAAACAAACTGTACAGAAACTTGACAACTGATATCGAATCACCTCAAATCGCCATTCACTTAGCATAAACAATCTGAACTCTCCCTATCACAAATCATTTTCTCATTTAGATTTCAAAACACTTAAGTTTGTTTTAATCGAGATGACTTTTCCGGAAAATGAGTTTGTGTTGATAAAAACCACTTGTAGATTTATCAATTTTAAGAACGGGAATGTGGTTCATCATCTTGTCTATCTTTTGCCATGAATAGTAAATCAAGTACAATTTAATGTCCCTGATTTACCATTTTCATTTAAGAACCTTCTGTACCACTTGTAAATGTAATTACTACAAAGTATACAAACATCTCAAAATTTAACCACAAATACCACTTGCAAGATCAAGGTTACCACTTGTAGGAATGTTACGTCTACATCACCATTTTACCAGTCAGGATGCCGATTCCTGCTTCGCAATTACCAACGTGGAAGCTCCGGCGTAGTCCTTTCACCTGCAAAACATTAACAACATTATTCAAAATCTTTCAAACAATCTCTTCAAACACTAGAAAGATGCCGATTCCTGATCCACGATATAAACTTGGGATCTCCGGCATAGTCCTTAGACTATCATGGGAAACAAACTTCCATCCAAGTCTTATCAGACTTGATGGCCTTCAGTTCTTGAGCAGTAGGGTTGTATGTTGCCTTTTTAGTCGCGTAAAAATCTTTAACCCCTTTAGCTCTCCCACTTAACATTTTCCCAAAAATCTTTTTAACATTCCCGTTGAATGTTTTCTCGACATCAAAATCATTCTTTTCTTTGTAGAACTGATTCGAAATCTCAGTTTTTCCAACTTTCTTTTTCACTTCTTCAAACTTCAATGATGGAAACTCTTCATCATTTATTGAAATTTTCTCCTCAACCTGTGGCTCTTCTGGCTTTGTGGAACCAGATTCATTTCCGACATTCACTTCTCCTTTCTTCGCAACCCACACCTGGTTGTCTTTTCCTTTCTTTTTGTAAAAATTCTTTTCCGAACACTCGCCAACCTCAAATTTTGAATTTTCAAAAATTTTAGGTCTATTGGTTGGTGTGTCAACATCAACAACTTTCTCTTTCAACTTCTGAGAAACTCCCTGTTTTGATTGTGCACTTTTTGAGCAATTCCATGCAATGTGACCAGCTTCATTGCATCTATAACAGGTTCTAGTCTCTCTTAGATAACATATATCAGCTCCATTCTTCTTTCTCTCAGCAAGAAACTCTTTATTAGACTGTCTCCAGAACGGTTTCTGCTGTTCCTCCTCAGCACTTCCACCTGACACAAATTCAAATTTTGTTTTAGAATTTTTCATATTTTTATCATTTTCTGGTGGAACAAAACCAAGACCTTTTTTTTGTAGCTACGATTCTGGTTGGGTTTCTTTTGAAAACCAGAACCAGAATTGTTGCCCTTTTTCTTATTTAAACGTTGCTGAACTCTAGAAGTATATTTTTTAGGTTTTTCAAAACTTTTCAAAACTTTTAATTCTGGAATATTAATTTCTATTAGTTTGAAAGTTTTGTTTATTAGTTCCGTTTTAATACTCATTATCGGGAACTCTTTATTGTAATACAATTTGTCCGAACCATTCAAAGTATACACAACTTCGAATGTTTCATCATTCAAATCTGCCTTTGACAATAAAAATTCTTTACTATAAGACCGTTTATCCGACGAATTTTGACTGTTGACTGACGACTTTGACTTTCCAGACCCAGATTTCGACTCACGACTCCTCATCAGTATCCAACACCTGATCGACCACCTTTTTGATTAATTCAGACTCATGATCAATATCGGACGAGGTATACGTGACATCAATGTTATCTGGTAAAACGTCAGTTGTGTCGGTTTTAAGCTTTATATTGACTGCTTTTTCCAATTGCTCCTCATTTGGTCTCCTAGGTGAATAATCATCCCAAATCGGAGGCGGACATTTGTTGTAACTAACAGTCGATTTCTTACCACAGTCTTTCTTGTCTTTTAGCTTCTCATCTTTGAAAGCTTCCATACCTGCAACAGTTGGGTAAATACGGTCAATGAGATAATCAGAACTAGAATAACTTTGCAATAAGCGTCTAATTCTCTCATTCTCTATTTTTTCCGTCTCCAACTCTTGCTTCCACTTAGCACTCTCTTCGATGTAGAAGTTTATTGCTTTTTGTTTTGTCATTAAAACTGCATTCAACATCGTCAGTGCTTGTTCTCTCTCTGAGTTTGTCTTTTGAATACCAGTTACTGTTTTATTCAAAACATCGTAAGATTCTTTCACATAGTTGAGGTTGAACAGTAACTGCTCCTTCTTCTTCTCATACTCAGCTATGATGTCGTCTTTAGCTGCACAAACCTTGCAAGCTTCCAAGCACTTCTCACACGGCTTGACGACTTCAACAATCTTCTCAACTTCGATTGTTTTAACAACTTCAACCACTTTTTCAACTTCAATCACCTTTTCTTCTTCTTTCACAACCTCAGTAATCTTCTCAGCAACATTCTCAGCGTTTTGAATATCACCTTCAGATTCAGCTTGTTGTTCTTTAGCAGCTCGTTTCTCCTTCAGTTTCTCCATTCTTTCTGCAAAATAGAAATGAAAACTTTCAGGAGATAGATGAGTTTTTGCAACATTTATATGTTTTTCTTCCTCATCATCACTGCTACTGTGATCTGGTGATTGATCAAATTTTACAGACTTATCAGAATCACCATCAGATACATCAGAATCAGTCGGTGTTTTATCAAAAACAACATTCTTTTCTGGAACATTTTCATTTTGTACATTTTCATCAAAACTCTGTAAATCTTCATCTGAGCCCTGTAAACCTTCATCTGAACTTTCTGAAACATCCCCAGAATGTTCTGAAAGTTTATCTTCCGTCTCCAACTCTTGCTTCCACTTAGCACTCTCTTCGATGTAGAAGTTTATTGCTTTTTGTTTTGTTATTAAAACTGCATTCAACATCGTCAGTGCTTGTTCTCTCTCTGAGTTTGTCTTTTGAAGACCAGTTACTGTTTTATTCAAAACATCGTAAGATTCTTTCACATAGTTGAGGTTGAACAGTAACTGCTCCTTCTTCTTCTCATACTCAGCTATGATGTCATCTTTAGCTGCACAATCCTTGCAAGCTTCCAAGCACTTCTCACACGGCTTGACGACTTCAACAATTTTCTCAACTTCGATTGTTTTAACAACTTCAACCACTTTGTCAACTTCAATCACCTTTTCTTCTTCTTTCACAACCTCAGTAATCTTCTCAGCAACATTCTCAGCGTTTTGAATATCACCTTCAGATTCAGCTTGTTGTTCTTTAGCAGCTCGTTTCTCCTTCAGTTTCTCCATTCTTTCTGCAAAATAGAAATGAAAACTTTCAGGAGATAGATGAGTTTTTGCAATATTTATATGTTTTTCTTCCTCATCATCACTGCTACTGTGATCTGGTGATTGATCAAATTTTACAGACTTATCAGAATCACCATCAGATACATCAGAATCAGTCGGTGTTTTATCAAAAACAACATTCTTTTCTGGAACATTTTCATTTTGTACATTTTCATCAAAACTCTGTAAATCTTCATCTGAGCCCTGTAAACCTTCATCTGAACTTTCTGAAACATCCCCAAAATGTTCTGAAAGTTTATCAGTACTATCTGAACTTTCAGATGACACAGATTTTTCATCTTCACTTTTCACAGTCTCTCCAATAGATTTCATCCAAGTAGCAAACAAATCTGGCTCTTGGACAATTTTAGCAATGAAAGCTTTAAACTCTCCCTTTTCATCCACAAACATATTCCAACTGAAACCTTCTGGTAATTTCTCATCATCTTGATCAATAATGCGTGCTGCTGTGGCTTCAGATGATATGTAATTACTCCAGCTGAAATCTACCAAACATGCTCTCTTAGGATCTTCAATCTTTCTCCCATGAGCTGTCTGTGGTTCTTGGGATTGACCAACTTGCTGATAGATAGCTTTGCGATAGTAATCATCTTTCCCAAATGGATTCTGTGCTCCACTAGCTTCTCTTCCTTTGCACTCCCGCTTGAAATGGCCTTTCTCCCTGCATTGAAAACAAGTAACTTTAGATTTATCAAAACCTAAAGTAGAGACATGTGTATCAAGAAAGTCATTTCTCCCGGTAATGGTTTTGAATTTCTCAGCTCGTCGAAGAACACTAGCAAGACACCATTTAATATCCATGAGTTCCATTTCTTCGGCGTCTATCTGATCATAATCCTCTTTGGTAAGCATAGGATTTCCAATCCGACCAGCAACAAGACCTTCATAGGATAACAGAACTGATCACAGAAGTGCCATGTGGTCTTTAGCAGTGTCTTCAGAGAAGCTTTGACCTTCTGGAAGGTTGAGAGCTATGTTGCACTGAATTATGTATCCATTTCCGGTTTTTGTACTCTGAGACTGAAAACTAGTGTTAGTCTCTTTCGGATTCACACTCGGAAACGATGAAAACCCGCTGCTACTCTTGTTCGAACCCTGATCAGCTTTTTCAGATGAATCACCAGCACTGAATGCAGTTTGTATCTTCGGACTTCTTTCAGATTCAGTAACTGGAACACTACCCCGGCAGTACATCTTAACATCCTGTTGACCACTAGGACTATTCATTCTAGCAATCTTTTGCTGCTCAAGATCCTGACTCTCTATTTTCTCAATGAACTGTGAAATAGTCAGCCCGTCATACACACCAGTATTCTTTAAAATCATCAAATATGTTCCCCACTCTTTTTGAGGTAACGCGTCAGCCAATTTATCCACCCATTCCTCACGACCTTTTTTCAACTCCCAACATCGATAACGATCGCACCAAGTGACAGTATCTCTCGATTAGCTTTTTAGTATCCTCTCCCGGCAAACTACTAAACAGATCGAATTCTTTCTTTAACAGTGCTTTCTTGCTCTTGATCATGTTTTCACTTCCCTCGAATTTAACCTTAAGAGCATCCCATATTGACTTAGCAGTTTTGTCGTGCTGTAACAAGATGAATATATCTTCCTTTATCGCCTGCTGCAACAAACTGATCATCATTTTCTCGGCTCTATACATTGCTCTTTCTTGATCAGTAAATTCAGATATCTCTTTAACAACTTGCAAATCTGTTCGAGGCAATGTGTAATTTTTCAATATGCACTCCCACGATCTGAGATGATTTGCCTAAACCCAGTTTTCAAACCGATCCTTCCACCCATAATACTCCTCAATGCTCATCAATCTAGGAGGCTTTTGAGTCGTTCCCGTCTCATTTTCCAAATTTATTGCTTGAGCAATTGCGGCTGGAGTAGTCGATGTAGCAAACGCGTTGTAAAACTCGGAATCCATACTGTCTTAACACGTTTTTCAATGAAGATGACAGAACAGCGAACCAGAAATGTCCTTTGGAGCGGTCCAAACTTAAAGATCGTTCGAGTGGACCAAAGTTGTTCGAATGAGCGATCCAGAGAAATAAATGTCTTAAGAGCGGTCCAAGATGATCCAAATGAGCGATCCAAGATGTCTTTGGAGCGGTCCAGAAATGTACACTCGAGCGGTCCAGAAACTGTTTTACTAGCGGTCCAACTGCAAATTTGGAGCGAACCAGAACCAAAATTGTACGAATAAGCGGTCCAAAACGTGATCTAAGAGCGGTTCACGATGACGTCACTTCGAGCGATCCACATATCGAACATGTTTTGATCTGCTTTTAAGCTGTATTTCGGCCTGAATCTTTCAAGGGTTTGTCTAAGTATGCTTATACACAGTCTGTTACGCCCAAAATTTCACCTTCCTAAATGTGATATTATCAAACTATAATTTAACAAAAAATCGGGCATGACCCGTCCAAAAAACGAGCATACCCCTGTTTTAAACATAAACAAACTAGATACAATTCTACAATTCGTTCAACAAGATACTACTAAAAACCAATACAACAAATTTTGGATCAAAAACATTTGAACAAGCTAGCGGAAGCGTTTGGTATCGCATAACACGAACACGCGCTCGCTCCGATTCTCCAAGTCGCCAAAATTGAGGATTTACCTACATTCAACAACAAAGCTTTAAAAAGTTAGTCATTATACTTGTTTGCTTATAAAACCGTCATTTTAGTTCCATTCGTGTGCGTACTTTCATTTCTCTTACGCATTCGATTACCCAATTAAATGGGTATGACATATACTCTCATACAACTAACCTGTTAGTAGATGGTGACGACCAAACATATAATATTGTATAAACTAAAACGTCCATAGCATATTCTAACCGCATAAGTTACTTCAATCCGATTATCCTTTCAACATTCAACCGTTTCATTATTATATCAACACTTCGAAAGTCCGACATTCATAACCTGCACTTTCAAACATACTCAATAATAACTTGGTTAGCCAAACCCGTAATCTCAACATATTCATTTACTACATCTTCATAAAAAGGACGTTAACCATTTAAATGCATCCAATCAACTTACATTCCAAACCCAAGGGCATTATTAGTAACGCTAATTCTCAAATGCATCCAAATCATGCATTCGCACATACTTGCACACATACAAACTTACAATCATACACATCTACATACCTAATATACATTTAATCATACCTACAATCATATATTCATACCTACGTGTTCCGTACGTATTTTTGTATACATTTACATGTAATACATGTCCAACTTCATTACATACATCTATCACACTCTTATATAAATTACATGAGGCTTAGACTTGGGTTTACAACTTATAATCGTCAAGGAAACACTCGAAATCATGTTTGGGAGGCCCGTCGTAGTTCACGGATAATATACCGAAGCCTACGGCGCATAAATCACATAAATAAAATTTTTGACAGAACCTTCACCCGGCCGTGTCAGTTCACCACCCGGCCGTGTCAACTCTGCACTTTTCCTAGCCATTAATCCTTACTGAAACGGACATAACTCTCTCATTTTTCGTCCGTTTTGCGTCACGTTTCTTCCTATATGATTGTAATTTAATATTCTATCACGTGATCTTGAAGTCCAACATCCGAGTTAAGGAATTTCTTAACTTATACGTATTCGGCTTGTTATTCATCTATGAATTATTCGACCCATTCGTGCATTTATCAAAATAATCCATTGATTTAACCTCCACTTTATATGAACTTAATAATTAAAACTTTATATTACTTAAACAACTAAAGAAGTGATTATAGAAATCACTTACCTTGAGTATTCCAATAAGTGTATTTGTCACCTTGCCTTATCTTGACCCGTTATCCTCCTATGCTTGAGCTCTCCTTGACACGTTCCTATTATCTCATTCCATTACATCCATTCAATAGTTAGTATACGTAATCATACGCATCACTAATCGCACTTCTATTCACGTGTCAATCGCTTAACGAGTTCAACATGTATCATAATACTACAATGCTAATCAATCTAACAATTTATCATTCCATCATCACAAAAGTCATACATGAGCTTCTAGCATGCATAATTATGTATTTACATCATGTTCATTATTCTTTCAAAATTCCATACTTAGAATGATAACATTCTCTAAGTTAGGCAACTTGTTTCATACATTAAACATTTCATACCATTTCTTAACACCTTGGTTTTTACACATTCATTCTACTATTTTCTATCAACAACCCGTTTCGACCCGTTGGTGCAATCATATGCATAGACTAGTTGGTAAGTGTTTTAGACACTTAAAACAATCAAATAACTTACTAATAATTTATTAAAATCAGTAGTTCATGATTCATACAAGTGTGCATAACAATACAACTATTTTTACTTAATATTTATACTAAAAATGTGCAGCAACTTTCTGCGCAGCAGCTGTTCACGACACATTTTAACCCATTTATCTTCTGATTCAGTTCTTCATGTTCAAATATGAAATGATCTACACTCAGAGATCTTTCTAAGCATATAAAGATCGTAACAATCGGACATTCCTATGATTTTATATGATTTTTACAAAATCAGCACAGAAGCTGAAATGCTTCCAAACAGCTTGCTGTCAAAACGAATTTACTAACTTTTCATGCTGTTTTGACCCACTAAATCTCATAACCAGCCTCTTATGACCAAATATGAAATGTAATATGCGAAACAACCTTTTCAACGATATAAGGCTCGTTGTCTAACTCCTAATAACGAATGAGATACGGCCTTTACAAGATGACTATCTAAGGCTGTCAAAAGTAACTATTTTACACAAACTTTGTAGGCATTTTATCAAACACCTTGTAAGCATCATAATCATGGTATTCGGTACAAGACTATAAGGCACATTCTTATTAGTTTATCATCATACAACATTCATATTCATTCGGATTTACATAGATTTTTCATCCTAAATCAGTTTGTCTAGCATTCAAGTATTACAAACAAAATCATATATCAAACTATCACATAATCATAATCATCATAAGCTTCCTATTCATAACACAATCTTTACAAAGTGGGTTTTTACTACACCTTTCATACAATCTAAATTCAAGCATGATTCTTGTTCTAAAACGCAATTCTAACTCAGATTTATCATATTTGACACAAGAAATCGAGATTGGGTTTAACCCCTCATTCTACAAATCATAATTTCAGAAAATTAAACTCACCACTTCATTAGTTAGGGTTAGATTTTCGAAAAAGAGGACCCATGCATCAAATTTTCTTGTGATTTAGGCTTCAATTTCTTGATATCTAGCAGTTAGGGTTTTTGGCTCCCCTTTCTTCCTCCCCTGGTTCGCACGAACACAACAGTGTTTGTGTTTTTGTTTTGTTAATTTCTCAATTAACCCTTTTTATTCACTAGTTACACAATTAGCCCTCCCACTTTGGGAGAGTTTTTAACTTAGCCTTTTTTTTATTTAACTAATTATCATTACATCATGACTTTCATTAACCAAGTTAATTTCTTTATTTATTATTTATCATTTTTGGGGTGTTACAAGTCTACCCCCCTTAAAGAAGGTTTCGTCCCCGAAACCTCTTTCTTTTCTTCTACAACCCGTCTAGTCTTATTCTTCGTTCATCCACTCATTCAAGTTACATTGGACGACTTACATAAGAATGTTGTGAGAAATTGACTAATCACACATCCCATAGTCCACAATTTGAAACTAGCATCCTAACGTATTGTTCATACTTATCAAGATTTTAAATTTTCTTGTGATAACCAATCCCTAGTCATCATTATTTTATTCATTTCCATGGTTACTATTGTTATACGTGCCATGCGTATCTTTCCTACAATATCTTGTTCAAATGAACATGGCCAACAAGCCGAGCGTCAAAGTTAGCATTTCTTAACGATACTTGCCGTCTCTTATATTCTATCAGAATTTCCACAGTTATGAGCATTCAGGTTCAATATCACTCGATGATCATTACGAACATTTAGAAGTTCACTTCACATTTTTCATTACGGTTTTGTATACACATATTCTATTCTGACGCATCCCTCTCTAGTCGAGTCATAACCTCATACTAAAGTTACAACCCTTTTTATACGTACCTGACGGAAGTAAATTCCATTGATTCATTATCCATACTTTACGGTAATCATTCCTTTCCGGTTAGTGACATTGCGCGTCTATTCATCAAGTTTACCTATGAGTATAAAACTTAACAACCAAAACATTAGCTACCGAGTTCAAATGGCGATCGCCATCTGACCCGTATGACCCATTTGTCCTTTCGACCATTCTTGTACAAAACGCATTTGCATAAATATATTCATATATATATATATATATATATATATATATATATATATATATAGAAGTTCAAGCATAAACTGAATCACATCACTTAAGGAACATTTATTTGTTTGGTACGTAATTACTTCACATTCGAATATCTTCATTCTTGTCATTCCTTTGTTCATTTGCTTTACATTTACTTATATGACTTGTTTGACGCAATCATGGTCAAACTATTGATTCTTCTTATGTAGACTAGTTTTCGCCTTTTTATACCTTAAGTCCGCTTCGCGGATTTGAACATTGCATTCATGCCTTTCATTTCTTGAATCCGTCTCGCGGATTCAAGCATTGCATCCATATCTTTCATTCTTTGAATCCGTCTCGCGGATTCAAGCATTGCATTCGTATCTTTCATTCCTTGAATCCGTCTCGCGGATTCAAGCATTGCATTCATATCTTTCATTCCTTGAATCCGTCTCGCGGATTCAAGCATTGCATTCATATCTTTCATTCCTTGAATCCGTCTCGCGGATTCAAGCATTGCATTCATATCTTTCATTCCTTGAATCCGTCTCGCGGATTCAAGCATTGCATTCATACATTGTTGGTCCGTACTTCTTACGGATTCAACATTTTATTCTTATCACTTGCATTTTGTACTCTTACGTAGTACTCTCAATCTCCCGAGAGTCTTACTACTCGTTTCACCCGTACGCCCACCTGCTACCCAATTCTAACGGACATACATGTAACAATTATCGCGGTCTCACGAACGTCATACGTTTCTTATGTACTGGCCAGGTACACAATCCACGTACTAGTTTCGTGTCTTCGCGTAATCGCCACATTATGCCCGAAGAATTAAGTTTCGGCACGTGTTACATTTTTAAAACTCCTTTACCATGTCGTTGTTATATTCATTTAGATTTTTCTTTCACTTGCCTAATTATACTATTTCATACATCACGCGTTGAGTATACGTACCAGGGGTCAATTCGTCTTATTACTTGCCTTGATGCCGGTCCTAGACCGCATTCACGGATCACTCCTTCCGAACAATTGCGCTTACCCTTCACATAACCCGCGTGCTCTTGGCCTTATAAATAGCATATAAATAAATGATTAGCATATTCCGTCTATCTTATCCACTAATCGTGGTCACATATGTCGTACTAGGCCTTATATAGATCTTACACGAACATTCATTAAGCTTTTAGACAATTTAGAAACTCAAAGTACGAAAACAAGGCCTTTACAAGTTTCTTTCCATCGTAACCACTAATTGTGGTTAGATACATCTTATTAGGCATTATTTGGACCCTACATAAACATTCGAATGGGCCTTCGGACAACCCGGTAACTCGAAACGCGAAAATAATACTAAAATAAAATTTTTAGCAGATTGTTACTCCACAAGCCGTCGGCGACGGCCTTACACCCGTCGGCGACGGGTCCTGGAATGTGGCTTCGGCCACTTTTGCCCGTCGGCAGACACTTAGGGCGTCGGGACTAAGGGGGCGTCGGCGACGGCCAGGAGCCCGTCGACGACGGCCTCCCGTTTGCTGAAACGCTGCTGAATTTCTTTTGAGTGTTCCGACCATTTACCAGGTCCGTTTTCAGCTACACGGGTCCCGGGACTTCTTATTTTACACGCCTTATCACCCATAACCTACTTGAACCTTAAAACTTATACCGTAACACACTATACATACTTATATTAATCAAAAATTTAAAATTTTACCTCATTGGCGATCTCGGAGCGAGCACACTTTTGCACGAGCCATCGGTTTGAGTTCAAGCACTGATACTCTTGCTCGAATCCCTCAAACCTAGGCTCTGATACCAACTTGTTACGCCCAAAATTTCACCTTCCTAAATGTGATATTATCAAACTATAATTTAACAAAAAATCGGGCATGACCCGTCCAAAAAACGAGCATACCCCTGTTTTAAACATAAACAAACTAGATACAATTCTATAATTCGTTCAACAAGATACTACTAAAAACCAATACAACAAATTTTGGATCAAAAACATTTGAACAAGCTAGCGGAAGCGTTTGGTATCGCATAACACGAACACGCGCTCGCTCCGATTCTCCAAGTCGCCAAAATTGAGGATTTACCTACATTCAACAACAAAGCTTTAAAAAGTTAGTCATTATACTTGTTTGCTTATAAAACCGTCATTTTAGTTCCATTCGTGTGCGTACTTTCATTTCTCTTACGCATTCGATTACCCAATTAAATGGGTATGACATATACTCTCATACAACTAACCTGTTAGTAGATGGTGACGACCAAACATATAATATTGTATAAACTAAAACGTCCATAGCATATTCTAACCGCATAAGTTACTTCAATCCGATTATCCTTTCAACATTCAACCGTTTCATTATTATATCAACACTTCGAAAGTCCGACATTCATAACCTGCACTTTCAAACATACTCAATAATAACTTGGTTAGCCAAACCCGTAATCTCAACATATTCATTTACTACATCTTCATAAAAAGGACGTTAACCATTTAAATGCATCCAATCAACGTACATTCCAAACCCAAGGGCATTATTAGTAACGCTAATTCTCAAATGCATCCAAATCATGCATTCGCACATACTTGCACACATACAAACTTACAATCATACACATCTACATACCTAATATACGTTTAATCATACCTACAATCATATATTCATACCTACGTGTTCCGTACGTATTTTTGTATACATTTACATGTAATACATGTCCAACTTCATTACATACATCTATCACACTCTTATATAAATTACATGAGGCTTAGACTTGGGTTTACAACTTATAATCGTCAAGGAAACACTCGAAATCATGTTTGGGAGGCCCGTCGTAGTTCACGGATAATATACCGAAGCCTACGGCGCATAAATCACATAAATAAAATTTTTGACAGAACCTTCACCCGGCCGTGTCAGTTCACCACCCGGCCGTGTCAACTCTGCACTTTTCCTAGCCATTAATCCTTACTGAAACGGACATAACTCTCTCATTTTTCGTCCGTTTTGCGTCACGTTTCTTCCTATATGATTGTAATTTAATATTCTATCACGTGATCTTGAAGTCCAACATCCGAGTTAAGGAATTTCTTAACTTATACGTATTCGGCTTGTTATTCATCTATGAATTATTCGACCCATTCGTGCATTTATCAAAATAATCCATTGATTTAACCTCCACTTTATATGAACTTAATAATTAAAACTTTATATTACTTAAACAACTAAAGAAGTGATTATAGAAATCACTTACCTTGAGTATTCCAATAAGTGTATTTGTCACCTTGCCTTATCTTGACCCGTTATCCTCCTATGCTTGAGCTCTCCTTGACACGTTCCTATTATCTCATTCCATTACATCCATTCAATAGTTAGTATACGTAATCATACGCATCACTAATCGCACTTCTATTCACGTGTCAATCGCTTAACGAGTTCAACATGTATCATAATACTACAATGCTAATCAATCTAACAATTTATCATTCCATCATCACAAAAGTCATACATGAGCTTCTAGCATGCATAATTATGTATTTACATCATGTTCATTATTCTTTCAAAATTCCATACTTAGAATGATAACATTCTCTAAGTTAGGCAACTTGTTTCATACATTAAACATTTCATACCATTTCTTAACACCTTGGTTTTTACACATTCATTCTACTATTTTCTATCAACAACCCGTTTCGACCCGTTGGTGCAATCATATGCATAGACTAGTTGGTAAGTGTTTTAGACACTTAAAACAATCAAATAACTTACTAATAATTTATTAAAATCAGTAGTTCATGATTCATACAAGTGTGCATAACAATACAACTATTTTTACTTAATATTTATACTAAAAATGTGCAGCAACTTTCTGCGCAGCAGCTGTTCACGACACATTTTAACCCATTTATCTTCTGATTCAGTTCTTCATGTTCAAATATGAAATGATCTACACTCAGAGATCTTTCTAAGCATATAAAGATCGTAACAATCGGACATTCCTATGATTTTATATGATTTTTACAAAATCAGCACAGAAGCTGAAATGCTTCCAAACAGCTTGCTGTCAAAACGAATTTACTAACTTTTCATGCTGTTTTGACCCACTAAATCTCATAACCAGCCTCTTATGACCAAATATGAAATGTAATATGCGAAACAACCTTTTCAACGATATAAGGCTCGTTGTCTAACTCCTAATAACGAATGAGATACGGCCTTTACAAGATGACTATCTAAGGCTGTCAAAAGTAACTATTTTACACAAACTTTGTAGGCATTTTATCAAACACCTTGTAAGCATCATAATCATGGTATTCGGTACAAGACTATAAGGCACATTCTTATTAGTTTATCATCATACAACATTCATATTCATTCGGATTTACATAGATTTTTCATCCTAAATCAGTTTGTCTAGCATTCAAGTATTACAAACAAAATCATATATCAAACTATCACATAATCATAATCATCATAAGCTTCCTATTCATAACACAATCTTTACAAAGTGGGTTTTTACTACACCTTTCATACAATCTAAATTCAAGCATGATTCTTGTTCTAAAACGCAATTCTAACTCAGATTTATCATATTTGACACAAGAAATCGAGATTGGGTTTAACCCCTCATTCTACAAATCATAATTTCAGAAAATTAAACTCACCACTTCATTAGTTAGGGTTAGATTTTCGAAAAAGAGGACCCATGCATCGAATTTTCTTGTGATTTAGGCTTCAATTTCTTGATATCTAGCAGTTAGGGTTTTTGGCTCCCCTTTCTTCCTCCCCTGGTTCGCACGAACACAACAGTGTTTGTGTTTTTGTTTTGTTAATTTCTCAATTAACCCTTTTTATTCACTAGTTACACAATTAGCCCTCCCACTTTGGGAGAGTTTTTAACTTAGCCTTTTTTTTATTTAACTAATTATCATTACATCATGACTTTCATTAACCAAGTTAATTTCTTTATTTATTATTTATCATTTTTGGGGTGTTACACAGTCTGTGAGTTTTTGAACGAAATTCAACCGTGAAATCTCCCGGAAATGAGAAAATAAGGTGTAGAAGTGAGAAGAAACGATGAAAAACAGCTACAATCTGCAGTAAACCTCCTCCCAAGCTCTGATACCATGTCACACCCCCAAATTACCACCTAGGGCGTGTCCCTATTGGAGGTGCAACGATTCTACAAAGAGCCACTAATCTTATCAAACACAAGTTGTAACGTAATAAAATACCCAATTGAAAGAAAAGTATCGTTTGAAAGTTTAACCAAAACCAAAGTACTGAGCGGAAGCATAAAAGTATAAATGTATAAATGTGACGAAACCCAATCAATATAAATGTTTATCATGACCATAACCACTCCAGCAGCATCAGACAGCAAGCTCCCAAGTTCCCTCAATAGTTACCTACAAGCATGTAAACAAGTGTGTCAGACTACGCTGGTGAGTTCAAGGTTTGTGTTTGTTTACCAAGTTGCGTTACCGATCATGTGAGTAAAACAGTTTACAAAACGTTATGTTGTTTGCTGTTAAGATGTTTGATGTTTCGATGTTGTTCATGTTAGATACCCTAGGGAGTGTGCCCATGTGTATCCGGGGAGTGGATACCCCTTAACGACCGTTTGCTATGTTGCCATCGTTAGATACCCTAGGGAGTGTGCCCATATGTATCCGAGGAGTGTGCCTCTAACAACCATAGCCATACCCAGATAATTAGTTCACGCCCGTCCTTACGGCCCGGTGTGAGGTTTCCCACCTAATAGCGCTATCAACTAATCACCCCCATTGCCCTCCAGGCAATAACCAAAACCGATTAAGTTATTTACCCAATGTTTTCCCTTCCAAATGTTTACCAGTTGTCCCAAACCATCGGGACGCATGCTTGAGAAAAGTGCAGTGAACTCACCTTGGTTTTGCTCGGTAAGACTAGTTATGTGATCAATTTGCTTTAACAATCCTAACATGGATACCATTAACATTTAGTTGTGTATCACTTAAATCTTTATATTCTACACGCACATTACACAAGTAGGCATCGTATAATATCATGCAAGTTATAACGAGCATTCGACCACAAGTACTCTCACATTACAGGATCATATATCGCAATAACACGTAGTAGCAGTCAAGTTCTCAATCAATCGAGCATGCACATGACAACTACAATTCTTAATATCCTATAATCTTCCATGTCATGGTCAACCACATCATCATTAATTATCTCAGATTAATCAGAAGCATGTGCACCCATGTTTCCTTATCATAAATTCATGCAATTTATGTATAACTTTTACGCATCACCATGGATTTAATACACACAATCAAGAACCCTATTATGTGATCTAAACACTTAGTACCTCGTGCATAAGCAGCATATATAATTAATATTTGGATTAGTTATACCAGACTAACACACACTCGGATCATATTGATAGACAACACTAAAACAAGTTCTAATCATGTATGTCGCTAGTGATTATCATACTTATATCCGCATCCCAACTTTATTTATCCTATGCTACCCCCCACTTTATACCCGTCCCAACTTCACAAGGCCCAACCTCAAAACTGAAAACAATATAAACGAGCCCAGCAAATAATTCCTATTTAGCCATGCGAGCCCATTTTTTTGTTTTATACAGTAACCAATTATACTATATTCCCAAAACAATTTACAACCCTCTAGTTGCTTATCAAAAAAATTATTTATTAGAAATAGCTAAACCGCCCCCCATTGGACCTTCATTCGGTCCAATTGATGATCAACCAATCACCAAGGTCACATGCTATTTATTTGTTTCTTGGAGGTGTGCACACAATGACCGACACATTGATTACAATATTCACAATTCTGGGCGGCAAGGTGGAGGTGATTGGCTAAGTGTTCAAGGCAATAGTGTCTCATCAGATCATTATCTCTTCAATTTAACACACAACATCATGCATACAAGGTTCTGCTAATCCCACAAGATGTATTCATGTATCACTATTTCAACTAATCATAATAATGAAAGCATACAAATAGAAATTCATGCTTTGTTCACATATCCTCGACGCCGTTAATCCGTTTCGTCCCTACACCCTCAAGAAACCTACGGCTATGCTTACATGTATAGTCCGATCAACAAGTTCATATAATTTCCTATACATGTCATCGAACAGGTGTAGTTTATATGCATATCATCATATAAATAACAATCAACAGTTTCATATATGCACTCACTAAACAGGTTAAACGTTCACGTATAAGCATGGTGCCATGTACACATGAATTCACAACTCAAACCGAATCCGTGACGAATTTTATAACTAGAACTACGAACGAGAGAGAGAGATCGAGATCGAGATTTTACCGGTGCTCGTCAGAAGTCAAACTCGCCGGAGAAGACGATGGTGGTGGCCGGTTCGTCGTAGGATCTTGAGTGAGAAGGGAAGAATTGCGACGGTGGGGGGGGGGGGTCTTCTTGTTGCCGTAGGGTTTGTGTTTTTGTGTGATGTTGAGATGGTTATGCGCATACATATATAACCCACGTAAATTAATGGTTGAATCCAAAAAGGAGGCGGTGGAACTTGTGGGTGTGGGCCGAAACATGAGATGAGGTGGGTTGAAATTTTAGGTTGCATGGACTGTTGAGGTGTGGGCTTCCCATACAAACGTGGGAAGGGGGTTGTTATTGGGTTTCATATTTTCACTTATGTAATAGTGTTATCATCAACTATATTATATTAATGTACTACTCAAGTTATAGTTCGTTTAGCCCGACATGATAACGATTTGGCTTCAAGTATTTGTTTATATGAAAATACATTAGGCAAGTGTAATTAATTCGTCACACACGTTCATGCGCTTATATGGGATTAGTATAACGGTGTTAACCTCGAAAGTACGGGTTGTCACATCATCCCCAAGTTGAAACAAATTTCGTCCCGAAATTTATCACACAGACACTGAGGAAGCTAGTTATGTTGCGTGTTTTCCTGGGGTGTCACATCATCCCCAACTTGAAGGAAATTTCGTCCCGAAATTGGCAAGCGTCAAATGCGAGAGGAACGAAGTGAGAAATCAGAATTGTTGCGGGTTCTGCTCAGTTGTGACATCATCCCCAACTTGAAGGAAATTTCGTCCCGAAATGTAGCAAATAGTCGCTGAGGAAGCCAGTTTGTTAAGCGTTTTCGCGAGGTGTCACAACATCTCCTACTTGAAAGAATTTTCATCCCGAAAATTGGTCTAAAACAACGGTTGGAAGTAAGTTCCGACGAACTCGATCTATAGATACCTTACAACGCCTGGGGGCTAATCTTGTGATCGATGGAAATCATGGTATGATTGCTAGCGTTTTGTTATATCAGTTGCCGATCAAAGAAATAGGGAATTAATGAGGTTCGTACAAAGAATCGAGCGAAACAGGGGTCCATTAAACATCCGAAGGATTTGGCCAGCAAATTTGTTGTCAAGAAGTAACTTCCAGTAGTGGTGCATGGCGGCATGGCACAACAGGGAGGTTCGTTACATTGCGGTCGCGCGAGTGTATCATTTGTCCCAAACAGAGTTTGGTGGGTAAAGGTTAGTATTGCAAAACGACAAACGCGTGTAACTGTGACTGCTTCACTTCTAGCGGCGATGACAAGTGAAAGTGATAAGGTTCGTCTACAGGGATGCGTGGGTATAGTTCTCCTAATCCCGTGTTCGTTCGGAAGTTCCATCTAGCGATGCCATCACATGGTTAGCTCTATTGAAACAAAGGTGCACTGGAAACCCTTGTGATCGGTCTAATTGGTGCCTTCGGTACCGTCCAAGCAATGCCTCCCACTTAAATCCAATGACCACGGTTTCCACCGGAGGTTGTAGGTCGTGCAGTTCCTCTCCGTAACACCATCATGGGATATCGCTGGATCATCGGCACCCTCGGATAGAAGCGATGCTTCGCGTGTTGTAGGGTTGGGTTTCAAAAGCTGTAAGGACGTTCTCCGATTTTATTTCTCAGAAATTCACAGCTCCCCGCTATGCTAAGGGGGTTGAAGTTGCGAAACCTTCGAAAATCCTATGATGAAGCTGTGATAGTATCTAGCAAACCTAAGGGATTTCTGTTTCCCATAAGGAATCTGAAATTGCATAAGGTCAATCTGAAATTCCGCCTAACGATGTGGAAGTAAACCAGCTCACTCTTCAGGAGGCATGTCAGAAAATTCATGGATGAGTGGAAGACACTCGATCTTCCTTTCTTAAAGCGGCAAATCGGTGACAAGAGTTAGTATGGCAGGGTAGCCCTTCCGTAGACACTTCCGGGCTTTCATGACTATGACAATGCCAACAACGGCACCACTACGATGATCTTAAACTGATGAGGATTCCCCACTGGGGAGAGGGGACGCACGATTTTCTGTTTGCAGAGAATTTTCTGCTTGATACATAGATAACCATGTCCATGTCAACGACCATGTCAAAACTTACAAGAGAATTGGGAAGTAGGTCAATGTCGAACACTTGACCCACGAGATCAAGTTTACAACCAAAAAGAACATGAGAAGCTTCTATCGATTTACTATCAGGTTAATACACAGACAGGGAAGATCCCCTCTTACATTCGTTAAGCCTCATTGGGATTTGCATGCACCACGCGTTATTATTATGTGTGCACCCATGATAATAAGGCGGTTTGCATGCTCCTCTCGATGCTTCTTAACTTATGTTTGAAGTTTCTCCCATCCCAATCAACACAAAATATAGTTTCTTTTACTAGGCATATAAAGCATAAGTTAACGAGGAACGAACCTTGCAGTCTGAAGCTGAGTGTCATGGTCATCGTTTGGATCAATTCGGTTATAGTCTGGTTTTATGAAAACGTTTTTAAAACCGAGTTCTCTATAACCAGTGGCTCTGATACCAAACTGTCACACCCCCAAATTACCACCTAGGGCGTGTCCCTATTGGAGGTGCAACGATTCTACAAAGAGCCACTAATCTTATCAAACACAAGTTGTAACGTAATAAAATACCCAATTGAAAGAAAAGTATCGTTTGAAAGTTTAACCAAAACCAAAGTACTGAGCGGAAGCATAAAAGTATAAATGTAT
The DNA here is from genome assembly GCF_002127325.2 of Helianthus annuus. Taxonomy (NCBI): domain Eukaryota; kingdom Viridiplantae; phylum Streptophyta; class Magnoliopsida; order Asterales; family Asteraceae; genus Helianthus; species Helianthus annuus. Next base: position 90,465,936 of record NC_035434.2, read on the forward strand.
AAATGTGACGAAACCCAATCAATATAAATGTTTATCATGACCATAACCACTCCAGCAGCATCAGACAGCAAGCTCCCAAGTTCCCTCAATAGTTACCTACAAGCATGTAAACAAGTGTGTCAGACTACGCTGGTGAGTTCAAGGTTTGTGTTTGTTTACCAAGTTGCGTTACCGATCATGTGAGTAAAACAGTTTACAAAACGTTATGTTGTTTGCTGTTAAGATGTTTGATGTTTCGATGTTGTTCATGTTAGATACCCTAGGGAGTGTGCCCATGTGTATCCGGGGAGTGGATACCCCTTAACGACCGTTTGCTATGTTGCCATCGTTAGATACCCTAGGGAGTGTGCCCATATGTATCCGAGGAGTGTGCCTCTAACAACCATAGCCATACCCAGATAATTAGTTCACGCCCGTCCTTACGGCCCGGTGTGAGGTTTCCCACCTAATAGCGCTATCAACTAATCACCCCCATTGCCCTCCAGGCAATAACCAAAACCGATTAAGTTATTTACCCAATGTTTTCCCTTCCAAATGTTTACCAGTTGTCCCAAACCATCGGGACGCATGCTTGAGAAAAGTGCAGTGAACTCACCTTGGTTTTGCTCGGTAAGACTAGTTATGTGATCAATTTGCTTTAACAATCCTAACATGGATACCATTAACATTTAGTCGTGTATCACTTAAATCTTTATATTCTACACGCACATTACACAAGTAGGCATCGTATAATATCATGCAAGTTATAACGAGCATTCGACCACAAGTACTCTCACATTACAGGATCATATATCGCAATAACACGTAGTAGCAGTCAAGTTCTCAATCAATCGAGCATGCACATGACAACTACAATTCTTAATATCCTATAATCTTCCATGTCATGGTCAACCACATCATCATTAATTATCTCAGATTAATCAGAAGCATGTGCACCCATGTTTCCTTATCATAAATTCATGCAATTTATGTATAACTTTTACGCATCACCATGGATTTAATACACACAATCAAGAACCCTATTATGTGATCTAAACACTTAGTACCTCGTGCATAAGCAGCATATATAATTAATATTTGGATTAGTTATACCAGACTAACACACACTCGGATCATATTGATAGACAACACTAAAACAAGTTCTAATCATGTATGTCGCTAGTGATTATCATACTTATATCCGCATCCCAACTTTATTTATCCTATGCTACCCCCCACTTTATACCCGTCCCAACTTCACAAGGCCCAACCTCAAAACTGAAAACAATATAAACGAGCCCAGCAAATAATTCCTATTTAGCCATGCGAGCCCATTTTTTTGTTTTATACAGTAACCAATTATACTATATTCCCAAAACAATTTACAACCCTCTAGTTGCTTATCAAAAAAATTATTTATTAGAAATAGCTAAACCGCCCCCCATTGGACCTTCATTCGGTCCAATTGATGATCAACCAATCACCAAGGTCACATGCTATTTATTTGTTTCTTGGAGGTGTGCACACAATGACCGACACATTGATTACAATATTCACAATTCTGGGCGGCAAGGTGGAGGTGATTGGCTAAGTGTTCAAGGCAATAGTGTCTCATCAGATCATTATCTCTTCAATTTAACACACAACATCATGCATACAAGGTTCTGCTAATCCCACAAGATGTATTCATGTATCACTATTTCAACTAATCATAATAATGAAAGCATACAAATAGAAATTCATGCTTTGTTCACATATCCTCGACGCCGTTAATCCGTTTCGTCCCTACACCCTCAAGAAACCTACGGCTATGCTTACATGTATAGTCCGATCAACAAGTTCATATAATTTCCTATACATGTCATCGAACAGGTGTAGTTTATATGCATATCATCATATAAATAACAATCAACAGTTTCATATATGCACTCACTAAACAGGTTAAACGTTCACGTATAAGCATGGTGCCATGTACACATGAATTCACAACTCAAACCGAATCCGTGACGAATTTTATAACTAGAACTACGAACGAGAGAGAGAGATCGAGATCGAGATTTTACCGGTGCTCGTCAGAAGTCAAACTCGCCGGAGAAGACGATGGTGGTGGCCGGTTCGTCGTAGGATCTTGAGTGAGAAGGGAAGAATTGCGACGGTGGGGGGGGGGGTCTTCTTGTTGCCGTAGGGTTTGTGTTTTTGTGTGATGTTGAGATGGTTATGCGCATACATATATAACCCACGTAAATTAATGGTTGAATCCAAAAAGGAGGCGGTGGAACTTGTGGGTGTGGGCCGAAACATGAGATGAGGTGGGTTGAAATTTTAGGTTGCATGGACTGTTGAGGTGTGGGCTTCCCATACAAACGTGGGAAGGGGGTTGTTATTGGGTTTCATATTTTCACTTATGTAATAGTGTTATCATCAACTATATTATATTAATGTACTACTCAAGTTATAGTTCGTTTAGCCCGACATGATAACGATTTGGCTTCAAGTATTTGTTTATATGAAAATACATTAGGCAAGTGTAATTAATTCGTCACACACGTTCATGCGCTTATATGGGATTAGTATAACGGTGTTAACCTCGAAAGTACGGGTTGTCACATACCACTTGTAGGATGGATTGCTGACCCGAACGAGTCGTTCAGAGGTTATCTCTTGCGTTTCAGATGCGGAATAATAAGAAATACAAGTAGAAGTAGCTTGTTCTTCTTTCTAACTGCTTGTTTTATTGATTTGCAACGTTTTACAGCTCGATCGTCACACCGGCAGAGCTTCGGCATGGAATTTCACATTCATATTATGAGGATCGCCCTAAAGACCCCTATATATAGTGGTTTGGGTCCGCTCATATGTCACATGTTCATATGAGCGGTCCAGACACGTCCACATAAGCGGTCCATACATGCCAAATAAGCGACCCAACATCCCTATGTCCCTATGAGCGGTCCTAGCAAATAACACCTATACAGACTCCTGTTTTCTCGTATTACGTGCCCTATGCTATACAATACGATGTAAGACCTAATCCTAGACACCTAGACGCAATCAACAGATGTAGTGCACTAACAGAAACCATGGGCACTTGAAAACCATCAAAACTTGCCCATAGATTAATCAAAAACATGTCCAAATGCACTGAATACCATCTACTGTTTCAGAAAACTGTTTTGTAGAACTGGGTAACTCACGCGGCCCGCATAAAGATACCATATACTCTCACGCGGCCCGCCTGGGCAGACTATTCAGAATTTGCAGTTTAGTCCCTGAACTTGAGAAACATGCATTTCGACCCATTTTTGACACGTTTAAGCCCCGTTAACCTCATTTCAAGGCTCTAAAATGAAGTTAAAGTATAGGGAACTCAAAACATGCTCAAAAACATCTCGGATGTCGGTTCGTTTGGTCGTACGGTTGCGTTATTCGCTTAATTACGACGGAAGTCGTAACGAACGCAAAAACGATTCAAATCAAGCGACGAATGGAATTTTCTTATGCCAAACACTAAAATAAAATATTTTAATGCTTACATAAATTTTTGGATGTCCAGATATATTCAGAGTGTAAAATATGCGCGTAAATGCAAACTTGTGCACTTTTTGACGCTTTTAGTCCCTATTGATCAATAAAGTTTGTTTTAGCATATCGAACCCCTCAAAGCCTATTTCTAAGCTATGTAAAGGATATTTCGGGTATGTTTAACTTATGATCAAGTTCCGGAATGTTCGTTACTATACAAATCGGTATAGTTTCGCAGTTTGACAAAAATAGTCCCTGCGATCGAACAAACTTGATTTCAACACACCAAATCATCCAAAATTTATTTCTAAGTTATGTGGATGTTATTTAAGGTATGATAAGCCTATGTCACTATTCTGGAGTGTTTGTCGCATTATACTGACTGCGTTTACACAGCAGTTTGCGTATAACCTTCTAGAAAGCGATTTAAAGCTTGAAATTGGAATAGGTTAATTTGAAAAATCACCAAATACAAATACACACATAATAACACCAAAAAACAGATAATAACACCAAAGCACACTGTTTTATTAATAATCGACATTGTTTTACATTGTACAAAGATTATAGAACAAAGTTGTCACAGTCTCCTCTACTTCAGGAAATTTCGTCCTGAAATTTTAACTAAAGGAAGCTTGTGAAAACAAATGCGGATATTTTGCCTTCATCTGGTCCTCACGTTCCCAAGTAACTCTGGGCCATGTTTGGATTCCCAGCGAACTTTGACCAATCGAATCCGTTTGTTCTTCAACTGTTTGAAAGTACGGTCCACAATCTCCACGGGTTTCTCGACAAAGTGCATCGTTTCATCGATTTGGATTTCATCGAGAGGAATGTGAAGATCAGCGTCAGCTAAACACTTTCGCAAATTGGACACGTGAAAAGTCGGTTGAATATTCCCAAGCTCTGGAGGTAGCTCTAGTCGATAGGCAACTTTCCCAATTCTTTCCACAATCTTGAATGGTCCCACATATCGAGGTGCAAGTTTTCCTTTCTTTCCAAATCTCTCCACTCCCTTCCAAGGTGAAACCTTGAGTAGGACACAATCTCCGACTTGAAATTCTAAGGGCTTGCGTCGCATATCTGCATAACTCTTTTGACGGCTTCGAGCTGTCACAAGATTATCGCGGATTTTCTTGATTTTGTCTGTTGTTTCCGGAACGAGTTCAGGTCCAGTAAGCTGAGCTTCACCGGTCTCGTTCCAACAGACAGGTGAACGACATTTTCGACCATAGAGAGCTTCGAATGGTGCCATATTAATACTAGCATGATGACTGCTGTTGTAAGAGAACTCGATCAATGGCAGATGAGAATCCCAATTACCACCAAAGTCTATCACGCATGCTCTAAGCATATCCTCCAAATTTTGAATTGTTCGCTCAGATTGACCATCTGTTTGGGGATGATAAGCAGTGCTTAGATTCAGTTGGGTTCCCAAAGCAGATTGCATGGTCTTCCAGAAATGAGATGAAAATCGAGCATCACGATCAGAAATGATATCCAAAGGCACACCATGTCGTGATATAATCTCATCAACATAAATCTTCGCCAGTTTATCAGCAGATAGATCCTTGCGAATTGGAATAAAATGAGCTGATTTCGTTAATCGATCGATAACAACCCATATAGCATCATGACCTTTAGACGTACGTGGTAACTTAGTGATGAGATCCATCGCAATGTTCTCCCACTTCCGAACCGGTATCTTTGGCTGTACAAGCAAACAAGAAGGCCGTTGATGTTAGCCTTGACTTTGAGACAAGTCAGGCATTTTGATACATACAAGGCAACATCCTTTTTCATACCAGGTTACAAGAACTTAGTACGAAGATCCTTGTACATTTTATCAGCACCAGGATGGATAGAATATCGAGACTTGTGAGATTCGTCCATTACCAAGGTGCGAAGATCGTCTTGTTTCGGAATCCACAAACGATCCTTGAAATAGAGCAAACCATCGTCCTTTGCTTCGAGCTTAAGCTTAAGTTGACGTGGTAATTCCTTACCTATCAAATTTTGTGAAACATAAAATTGCTGAGCTTGAAGAATATGAGTTTGAAGATCAGATAGCGTTTGAACAGAATGAAGCTTTACTCGCTCTTTTCGACTAAGCACATCGGCTACGACATTCGCCTTACCAGGATGGTAGCGAATCTCGTAATCGTAATCGCTCAAGAGTTCAACCCAACATCGTTGCCTCATGTTCAGGTCTTTCTGATTAAGAATATACTGGAGACTTTGTGGTCTGTGAAAACCACACACTTCGTTCCATAGAGGTAGTATCTCCAGATTTTTAGCACGAAAACTACAGCACCTAACTCAAGATCATGAGTTGTGTAGTTCTTTTCATGAATTTTTAGCTGTCTAGACGCATAAGCTATGACTTTACCTCGTTGCATAAGAACGCAACCAAGTCTTAGATTCGACGCGTCACAATAGATAACAAAATCATCAACTCCCTCGGGCAAAGATAGAACAGGAGCATCACAAAGCTTCTGTTTCAGCGTTTGAAACGCTTCTTTTTGCTTGGGTCCCCACTCAAAAGGCTTATTCTTCTGAGTCAAAGTAGTGAGTGGAACCGCGATCTTTGAGAAGTTTGAGATGAATTGACGATAATAACCAGCAAGACCGATGAAAGATCGAACCTCTGTAGATGTTGTTGATGTATTCCAGTATTTAATAGCAACAATCTTGGATGGATCCACATGAATACCCTGCTCATTGACTATATGACCCAAGAATTGAACTTCTTTAAGCCAGAATTCACACTTGGAGAATTTAGCAAAAAGTTGTTCCTTCTTCAGGAGTTCCAATGTTAAGCGAAGGTGTTGCTCGTGCTCGGCTCGAGACTTCGAGTAGAGAAGAATATCGTTGATGAACACAATGATGAACTTGTCTAAATAAGGTTTACAAACCCTATTCATTAAGTCCATGAAGATAGCTGGAGCATTCGTCAAACCAAAAAGCATGACAGTGAACTCATAATGCCCATATCTTGTGCGGAAAGCAGTCTTGGGAATATCTTCTTCGAGAACACGAAGTTGATGATACCCAGAACACAGGTCGATCTTGGAAAAGCATCAAGCACCTTGCAGTTGGTCGAAGAGATCATCAATTCGAGGTAGGGGATATCGATTCTTGATGGTAAGCTTATTAAGCTCACGATAATCGATACACATTCGAAAAGACCCATCTTTCTTTTTCACGAAGAGGACAGGAGCTCCCCAAGGTGAAAAGCTCGGTCGGATGAATCCTTTATCAGATAACTCTTGAAGCTGCTTCGATAATTCTTGCATCTCCCATGGTGCAAGTCGATAAGGCGCTTTGCAATTGGGTTGGCATTGGGTACAAGGTCAATATGAAACTGGACTTGACGAACTGGAGGCAAACCAGGCAGTTCATCAGGAAACACCTCTGGATAATCCCGAACAATCGGAATATCCTAAATACTCTTACTCTTGTCTTTCTCCTCGGTGACATGTGCTAGAAAAGCAACATATCCTTTTATCAAATACCATTGGGCTTCCATACATGACATAAGCTTCAATCCACCTGAAGGTTTCTCGCCACGAACTTCCAGAACATTTCCAGAAGACAAACGAATATGAAAAATCTTATCAAAACAAACCACCTCAGCATGATGTTTGGTTAACCAATCCATTCCAATGATAATGTCGAAGCTCCCAAGTTGCATCGGTGTGAGGTCAATAGGAAAAAGATGGTTATCAAGGTTCAACTGACAACCACGAATAACAGAATCGAGAACAAGAGGTTTACCAGTAGCGACTTCAACAGATAGGGGTCTCCTCAGTTTAGTTCTAGGTATCGCAAGCAAAGGTTCAAAAGACAATGAAACAAAACTCCTATATGCACCATAATCAAAAAGAACAGATGCAGGTCGATTGTTAACAAGAAACGTACCATTGGCAACCTCGTTGTCAGCCCTCGCTTCGTTTGCATTCAGGTTGTACGCCCGCCCACGAGCAGGATTCACATTGACATTCACATTCGGGTTCGCATTAGCATTCGCGTTCACCAGTCTTGGACAGTTGTTGCAGAAGTGGCCAAACTCTCAACAGTTGAAATATGAACCCGGTGGGAATCTCACAGCATTCCCCTGAGCCAAAGCTGGAACCTGAGCAACCTGATTTTGTCCCAGACGACAAATATTGGCCAAATGCCCAAGTTTACCACACGTCGTGCATTGCTTACAAGCTTGCTATGCAAGATGATGACTGTTGCAGTGTGCACAATGAGGTGCGGTACCAGCATATACCTTCTTTGCAGGAGGTTGAGCCGGTGGGTTCTGATCAGTCTGTGCTGTAACAACAAAATTCTGAGCCCCCTTTCGCTTCCTCTTCTTCGACGACTCACCTTTCTTACCCTTGCCCTTTTCCTTGTCTTTCCCAGAATCAGCCGCCTTCTTTTTATCACCCTTGAGGGTAAGTTTACCTTCCTGACTTGAGATTCAGTCAGGGTAGCCGACAACTCGATTGCGTGACGGACGGTAGTAGGATTAACGCCGGTCACAATATCCTGAATGGAATCGGGTAAACCATCGATATATCTCTCGATTGCTTTCTCCAGAGGGTTAACCATGGTGGGACACAACAGACAGAGTTCCTCAAAACGATCCGTATAGGCACGGTGTTCAGTCCCATCTTGCTTTAGATCATCAAACTCTCACTCCAAGGCCCGAATTTCGTGACGGGGACAAAACTCCTTCATCATGAGAGCCCGAAGCTCATCCCATGTTTGTGCCAACGCCACTTCGGCACCCCTATCGCGTATAACACCATTCCACCAGGTAAGCGCTCGCTTCTCAAACACGCTTGAAGCAAATTCAACCTTACGTGCATTCGGACACTGAACGTGTCTGAATGTGCTCTCGATACTCTCAAACCACTGCAGGAGTGCAGTTGCTCCTTGCGACCCAGAAAACTTTAGAGGCTTAGCAGAATTGAAGTTCTTGAACTTACACGGTGCATTATTGTTGTTATTATTGTTGTTGTATATCTCGTGAACTTGGGTCACAACACCGGGAAGCACAGCAGAAACTTGCTGAGAGACCAGGGCTGCGATTTCTTAAATAGTGAAAGATTGTGCTTCACGTCGAGGAGGCATTGTCTAACAAGGAAACAGAGGAAACGAGTGAGGTTGAAAAGCAAAGAGGTATTGAAAATACCGACAAAACACAAAGAAGGCGATCCTTTGTTCGTTACCTCGAACAAACAACCGACACGCAGTGACTAATCAAAGTAAATAGGTCAAAAATAATGTATCGCAAAGACATGCTCGCCTATAAGTACCCCAAGAGTTCCCAGGTAAGAGTGACTGGTCTGATTATGTGGATTTGTACGAACACTCTAGCCTTAGACAGAAAACTCATAGTACAGGCATTCACCCTTCCAGTTTGCACGTATTCACACTATTTAGAACCAAACTTTGATGAGATTTTGAAAACTTAAAGGGTTCAAAACCATATAACAGAGGGTTCAAAACCTAGTAATCAATCATCCTAGAACAGATGATTAGTTTTCAAAGCGGATTCGAACTTAGTGTTCTCATTGTGGTTATCACCTAAGGATAGGTGACGGTATTGTTTTAAATTCTAAACGCAAGTAAACTTGCGTTGGGGGTCCTAAAAGTTATAGTCTAGGTCAAAGTATTACTAATAACCTAATTCCCTATAACCATTGCCTCTGATACCAACTTCTTCTGTCACACCCCGACCACGTAGGAAAACAAACCGTGGCGGAAACGTCGGGGAGTGTTGCAACAAAATAATTGTTTCATAACCATGGATACAAAAAGTGTTTCGTTTTATTGAACATATTAAACATTACATTGTCTTGACACAAAACAAACCAGTTAAATATCGACTATCATTGTTATTATGTCACTAAGGCCTTGTCCAGATCCTATGTGACGCATCCAACCTAGAAACCACATCAAGCAACAACACCTGAAACATATGTAAAAACAGAGTTAGCAAAGAAATGCTGGCAAGTACATAGGTTTTATAAGAGTCTCGGAGTCATGGCTCGTTTATATGTTGTAGTACTTTATTAGACTACAAGAGTCAAAATACAAACCTTGTTTTGAAAAGTGTATTGCAACATATTTAACCAACTCAAATCAAGTGGGTTATAGTTTGTAAAATCTCGTAGCCATGCTTCTTAACCCAAAAACATTTGTTTTAGTAAACCAACTTGTAAAACATCTTGTAAAAACTTGTTAAAAACTCGTATGGTTTATATCTTTAAGAGAACATTGTTGTGTGACATCGTTTCAAAATCGTTTACCCAAGTGAACTAAATAACGCCACGGTATGTAAGATGATGAAAACACCTATATATAGGAAGTATCAGCGGCGTATCCACCATGCTTTCATCACATTACACCCGTCCCGTTATCTAAACACTAACCAAAAACCAATCGTTTATCCAATTCGTTTAACTTGTTCAAATCGTTTCAAAGTTGTTAACTCGTTTAAAATCGTTTAAATCATCCTTGTTTTAATTTATGAAAAACTATTTATGGTTGTCTCGCTAACAACATTCAAACCTTTGTGACTAGATCACCTCGTTTCTCGCTTCTCGAGTTAACAAACCACCAAAGGGAAAGTTAACAAACATCAGGTTCAGTCGTTACCCACAACCCCCACACATAACCATGGGTGCAGTAAAATAACGGAATTTGTCAGATCCTATGGTACCATAACCTAATACTGGTCGGCTTGATCAATGCTAATGAATGTCATTTGTTATGTAACTACAACCAATAAGATTTGTTCACTATATTGAAATCGTTATTAGTTTTGTATAAACCATCTTAATTGTTTTTGAAAAACCATTGTTTAAACCTTGAAAATCATTTTATACATATGAATCACCCCAAAACAATTGAAAACAGTAAAATAGGGGAACTATGTACTCACATGAAGTGCAAAGTATCCTCAATCAATAGAATCTTCAACAAAATCAAGCAAACCAAAGAAATCAAGTAGCACCTAGTAATCGAACCACTAGTCAAACAATAGACGCCTAAATCGAACGATCGGATAGAATGAGGTCTTGCAAACCAAATGAGTGTTGGAACTCATGCGATATGGTTTAACAAAGCCTACATCCTAAAATGAAACCTAACCTAAGTGCTTTCGACCCATTGTGGCCCATTAAGGTAGCTTACACTACTTTAACGTGTCGTGCGCGCAAAAGCGTGTTTGAGACGTCTAACTAATCTTATGACAAGTATTATATGCCTCTATATGTTAAAATATGTTACATAATCAGTTACGTGACAAAAGTTTAGGTTACATATGCTTATTTACCAATTATGTATGAAAAGGGCATTTTGGTCATTTACCAAAGGCATATATACTACCTATCATGCGACTAATTAAACCTAAGTGACCATAAGGTATAACCTCAGAAGGTTATTCCCTATGCAATTATGGTCACTAAACATGTTTGGTCGGATCCTAATGATCGACCAAACGGGTCGTGGTCGAAAGTCTAAGCGGGTGTTTAGTCCGCTTGACTTACGACTCTACATAAGCACTAATCTAAAAAGTAACGAGGTAAACATGCTAGAACATGTTTAGTTAAGTTAGAAAACAGGTTTTGATATCAAAACAAACGGTTTTGATACCCTAGAGTAGTTTGGTTACAAAATACGCGAGAATACGCATTTTTTGGCCTAAATTACGACTCGTCACTGAGCCTAGATAACGTGGTAATCAGTAGGTATAGTCACTAGGGACTATAACCATCGTGATTACGCTACGTTATGAAGTTCAAACGAACTTCACGTTGACCATAAACTGGTCAAAGCAGAAAGTCAAACGCAGTTTGACTTTAACGATAAAAACGAATGAAAAGAACGAAAGATTACTTACAGAAGGTCCCCGCAAGCTCTTGATCCGATTTACTCTCAGGTATGAAGCATAAACTTCAAATTAGAGAGCTAAAATCAGATCAAGTGTGCTTCGGGAGTGAAGTGAAGGTGGGTATTTATAGATTTTCAAGAGCACTTAGGATCGTTTCTCGAAGATTGAGCCTTGATCCAAGTCGTACAAGTGGGCACATGGTATTTGGATACCATGGGCACTTGAAAACCATCAAAACTTGCCCATAGATTAATCAAAAACATGTCCAAATTCACTGAATACCAGCTGCTGTTTCAGAGAACAGTTTTGCAGAACTGGGTAGCTCAAGCGGCCCGCGTAAAGATACCATATACTCTCACGTGGCCCGCCTGGGCAGACTATTCAGAATTTGCAGTTTAGTCCCTGAACTTGAGAAACATGCATTTCGACCCATTTTTGGCACTTTTAAGCCCCGTTAACCTCATTTCAAGGCTCTAAAATGAAGTTAAAGTATAGGGAACTCAAAACATGCTCAAAAATATCTCGGATGTCGGTTCGTTTGGTCGTACGGTTGCGTTATTCGCTTAATTACGACGGAATTCATAACGAACGCAAAAACTATCCAAATCAAGCGACGAATGGAATTTTCTTATGCCAAACACTAAAATAAAATATTTTAATGCTTACATAAATTTTTGGATGTCCGGATATATTCAGAACGTAAAATATGCGCGTAAATGCAAACTTGTGCACTTTTTGACGCTTTTAGTCCCTATTGATCAATAAAGTTTGTTTTAGCATACCGAACCCCTCAAACCCTATTTCTAAGCTATGTAAAGAATATTTAGGGTATGTTTAACTTATGATCAAGTTCCGGAATGTTCGTTACTATACAAATCGGTATAGTTTCGCAGTTTGACACAAATAGTCCCTGCGATCGAACAAACTTGATTTCAACACACCAAATCATCCAAAATTTATTTCTAAGTTATGTAGAGGTTATTAAGGTATTATAAGCCTATGTCACTATTCCGGAGTGTTTGTCGCGTTATACTGACTGCGTTTACGCACCAGTTTGCGTATAACCTTCCAGAAAGCGATTTAAAGCTTGAAATTGGAATAGAATTAAACTGAAAAATCACCAAACACAAATACACACATAATAACACCAAAACACATATAATAACACCAAAGCACATTTTTTATTAATAATCAACATTTTTTTACATTGTACAACGATTATAGAACACAGTTGTCACAGTTATAGGTACCCGTTGGAGGACCCGACGGCCTAGGTCTATTATCAATGTATTTTTCCATTTCCGTTTGATTATTATTTCTTTCATACAACTCCAAATTTCATGTGGCCCACCACACCCTTCGCAAGCCATAACCGAGGCCATTTTTGTCATTTTTAACTTTTTGATTTTTGAAGAGAGGGCCTCGATTTGGGCATGTAAAAAAGTGCTTTCATCTACCTTATAGGCACCCGGGGCAATAGATTTTGTGCCTCGCGGAGTGTGCCATTGAAAATTGGTTTGAGCAATTTCCTCAATTTGATTATAAATTTCATTTGGGCGACGATTACCTAGAAGTCCCCCGGAGCTAGAGTCGAGTGTTTGTCTCGTGTGTGGCAACAATGCATTATAGAAAGTGGATACTTGTTGCAAAACTGCAAGACCATGATGAGGTCATTTTCTTAATAGCTCCTTAAACCTTTTCCAAGTTTCATATAAGGATTCCTCATCCTCTTGTGAGTATGTGTTAATTTCAGTCATTAATTTAGTCGTTTTAGAAGGAGGGAAATACTTATATAGAATCTTTTGGGCTAGTTCATCCCAAGTGTTTGCCGAACCTCTTGGGAGGGTGTTAAGCCAAGCCTTGGCTCGGTCTTTTAGTGAAAATGGGAACATCCAGAGGCGGATGGCGTCATTTGATGCCCCATTGATTCGAAAAGTATCATATATTTCCAAAAAGTTGGTAATATGTAAATGGGGATCTTCGTCCACAAGGCCATGGAAGGTTGCGGAATTTTGAAGCATTTGTATCAAATGCGGCCGAAGTTCGAAGTTATTCGCATCGACATTCGGTGCATTGACAGCGGCGCCGAGATTACCTACGGTTAGCCGTAGGTAATCCATTAGGGTACGCTGATTCGCCATTGGAAGTTGGTCCCTCGAAACTTTCTCTTGGATTTTAGCTTTAAGTTTTTTTCTTAGAAAGCGTTCGGGTTCGTTTAGAGGCTCTTTTATGTCTTTATTGGAACTGGAGCTCATGCACTGCGTAGAAAGTTCAGGTGACGCGCCTGGGTTCCAAGTCCTGTGATAAAAAACAAAAAAAGATTGTTGGTTAGAAGTCTCACCATGACCCCATGGTCGCTGACCACGGCCCGTGGTTGTAGTTACAGTGATTGTTTTCTGGATCCCAGTTACTGGGGGGTCCAACACGGCCCCGTGCTGCACCGGCACGGCCCCGTAGCCACCCTTCTGTAACTCAGAAAACTAAAACTGCCTGTAAAGATGCTGGGCGTGGCCCGTGTCCGACCAGGCACGGCCCCATGCTGAAGTCTACAGAGGCTGAAAAATCTAAAAAAAACCCTAAAAAATATTTGAAAAACAAGAAAAATGATTAGGCCGTTGATTCCTAACTTTCTTAAAATCCTTGTATCCCCGGCAACGGCGCCAAAAACTTGATGCGAGTTGAGTGCGATATGTTTTTGTTAGTATTTTAAGCCCATTTTACACATTAGTCATGTTTTAAATTTATAAAACACGATATTCTACTAACACTAAACACAAACATGGGCATGTGCACCCATCGTGAGCGTAGTATAACGTTGGTATGATACAGAGGTCGTCCAAGGACACAAGAGTTTTTAGTACCGGTTTATCCTCAATGTCTAATCAAAATAAAATTTTTGAGAAAAGATTTTATACATGAAAAATAAAAACTAAAAATGCTGAAATAAAAATAAAAATAAAACAGATAGACAAGATGATCAGACTCGCCTTTAATGTATCCTTTGATGATTTCCGCACTTTTGCACTTTTGAAGAGATTATCTTAGTTATAGTAGTAGGCCCCTCTTTTGAAGGTGACGTTGCCCTCAACCCAGTGGTTTGAGTCAGCAAGGATACAATCCCAAAGGGTTGGAATATTGAAAGATAATTAATTAAGTTATTAATGCGAAAAGTGGTAGGCCCCTCTTTTGAAGGTGACGTTACCCTCGGCTAAGTGGTTTGAGTCAGCAGGGATACAATCCCAAGTAGCCGGTTTAATGTATTAATAGTAGTTTACATATGAGGGGATCAAGCCATTCGCATTCCCGCCATCTATGGGTATTGAAGGAGGTCCTAGTAAGCTTGACCTAGGTCCTTGCAGGATCTATACACTGAACAAGGCAAGAATCTTACTAAACCATTCCCTTAACCTCGACCAAGTAGCCAACATATCTCTATATAGACCGTAGAGATATGAATGGTGAAAATCTTTTACTTTATATAGACAGTAAAGTAATGCCAAGACACCACAGACAAATGATAAAGAAGTTTCACCTTCAACATAAGAAACTAGTTATTAAAGTCATTAATACAAAACCAAATAAAAAGTGCGAAAAGATTAAAAATCAAAAGTAATACATTAAATGATTGTCTTCACCAGGTGATGTAAGAGACTTAGCCAAATAAGACCTTTGATTGACTAGAACTCTTACGATCAATCTTGTATCCCGAGACTACTACACACACTCTAAGATGGATGATAGATAATGGTGATAGATGTGGGTGTTGTAGTGGTGGTGGAGTGGTGGCAAAGTGGGAGAGAGGTGGTTTGCCAATGGATGCCTTTGAAAAGAGCCAAGCACCCATATTTATAGCCTGAACAGAAGCCCTGCCACGGCCCCGTGTCCGCTGGAACCACCCCCGTTGCCATCCCTTTTCTCTTCCTTCATTAATTACATTTGTCAGCATTAGGCTCCACACGGCCCCGTGTTCGCTGGGCACGGCCCCGTGTACAGAAGCGTATCTGTACTATCAAGATTTGCAAGATTCTGCAAATCTTAGCGTTGACCACGCCCCGTGCTGAGTTGGGCACGCCCCCTGTGGTGGGTGTAAAAGCTTCCACAGCTTTGTCCATTTCTACAGACACCTGACCACGCCCCCGTGTCCAGTGGGCACGGGCCGTGGTCAGCCTTTTGTTTCTTGTTTTTGCTTATGGAGATGTTGTCGAGTGGTCAGGCATGCCACGTTTATTCCCTTTTCTTTGTATTTATGTTAGTTTTTGCTGCATATTTGTTCCTTTTGTTCGTTTAAGCTCATTTGGTCCTGAAAAGACAAAAGGAAGACAAAAACACACTTTTTCCAACATTAGTACTAAACAAGGGTTAGTTTTATGCCTCATTTGATGTAATTTATATGTTGCATTTTCATTTGATGTAATTTATATGTTGCATTTTACACACATCAGTATCGTCCCAAAAGTGTAGTTTCATTCTATCCATATTCCAATTGATATATGAATATATGCCTTTTTGGTGTTCGACCGCTAAGCATTCAAACGTCTTATATATCGGTTAATGTCTTCCTAAATGCTTTAAGGGTGTGTATCGTCCCAATTTAGTAGTTTCATTCTATCCATATTCCAATTGATATATGAATATATGCCTTTTTTGGTGTTCGACCGCTAAACATTCGAACGTCTTATTTGAACATCGTATTTTATTGAAAACTATCATCCATCATTGGATTCGCACTATGCAAATTTTCGTTACTTAATTAGGATACCACATGTTGGTAAGAAACTAAAAGGAGTACTTAGTAGAATATATACCAAAGTAGATTACCAAATAACAAGATGTATATTCACTAAAAGTTGAGAACTCATCCTATGCATAATAACTACATTACACCTTAAGGCTTATTATTAGAAATGGCGTTACTTTAAGTTAATACATCACTGAATGTCTTGAGCATGGAACACTTAGTTTCGGCCTCAGTGATACAATTTGATGACAGAAGTAAAAATGTCCTTATTCCGTGTAATTGACTCCACTTTTTCGCGCATTCACGATGCCTCTCACCAAAGTTTTATTTCACTCCTACGTGTACTTAGCTTCTATATGATTCAGTAAATATGTAACTTCTATTAAGATAAATCCTATAAAAGAAAGTTAAAGAAATAAAAACTAATTCACATACAATACCATCTAATTTCTAATTTCCATATGTGAAGCCACTTAAGTAAACTATAAGAATTTATATGTGACCTTAACGTCATACATAACCGAAGAATTGAAGTACTGAAAGATACATAACCTGATCATATACAATCAACCTAGTTCTATTATGAGAAACTAAAACCATGTATATAGATAGTGTTACAAAGTTAGCTTTATTGAAAGATACCGAACCTGATTTCTGGTAAAACAACCTTGGTTATGATCTTTGGCGCAGGTTAGAAGGGGCCGGGAGGGGGGGGGGGCGGCGTCAGAAATCTCAAGCTTCACCACTGGTTATTATAGTTAGCTTAATAGAACTCGACTCCATTTCTCCAAACCGAAATCAATTACTATCTCAAGCATACAGCTTACATATAATCTTTTTTTCTAGATACAATCTTTTTAATCATGTAAAACATTGTTTTCTCATCTTAATATAACACAATTGTTTTTTAAAGTAATGGCCCAACCAAGGGGTCAAGAGGGTTCACTAACCCCGTCACAAAATATTTTCTAACTTGTACGTAAAATCTGATTTTCTTAAGAAAACATAACTTGACCCCTATTTCTATTTGATAAGAGAAGAAAACCACCCAATTAATACTAAAAAGATAAGGTTCCGCCACTACTCTATTGAAAATGAAACTAGTATTAACATACATTCTCACAACAAATATGATCAACCGAATCCATAATCTATCCATCAATATGACACCTAAACAATGAATGCAGTAAAAAAGGAAAATTACCAAACTAGCAGCTTACCAGGATTTTTTTTTCAAAATTGTCAACCTCATGCGTTTGTGGAGAGGCGCATCCGCCCTACGATGGGTCGGCTTGTCCGATTAATGCATTCGTCAACAGATATGTGGCACGTGGCAAGGAGAACCAGTTGAGTTGCGTCGGCCGACGCATCAACGCTAACATGTAGGCGCATGGTAAATATCTTGCGTCAGGCTGCTCGGCTTGCGTCTCTTTTGGGTTTTGTGAGACGCATGTTATTGCGCCAGGCCGACGCATCCGAAGCGTCAGGCCGATGCATTCAAAGGGTCTGGCTTTTGACATTTGGACGCATCCAAAGCGTCAGGTCGACACATTCAAAAGGCCTGGCTTCTGACATGTGGACGCATCTAAAGCGTCGGGCCGATGCATCGAAAGGTCCTGGCATCTGACATGTGGGTGCATCATATACGTCTGGCCGACGCATAGAAAGGTCATGCCTTCTGACCGGTGGACGCATCATATGCCTCTAGCCGACGCATCCAAAGAGTCCTTCGACGTAAGCCATTTACTCACTGTACACAATTTCAATATGGCACATAGACACTTCTCTTGAGTCCTTCGATGCATTAACTTACCGTACAATTTTCATCAGTTTTTAAAACAATTGGGACCCAGTATCAAGAATCTGGATACCTTTTTCACCATTCAAATTTTTATACACGCGTTTCAAAAAAATTTCCCCAAATATCAAGGTTGCTTCAAATTTTATTTGTTGACGGATATGGGTGTTAGATTTGTGGTTTATATATATCGCTGCAAACTGGAAAGCCATTAATGGAAAGTCATTTACACGTTATCATCTCCAAGATTCTTAAATAAATGACTCTTTCTTGGATTAAGACATGTTCACTTGGAGGAACTCAGGAACTTGATCCAAACCACCTAGAGAGAAAATCGGTACTTGCAATTTTAAAGCTAAGAAAAACGTCATGTGGAAATAAAACAAACGGTTTTTTCATTCATATTGAAAAAGAAAACGTCTATTTTTTCATGAGCTCATGCTGTACGAGAACATCTATTTCTGTTCAAAACATTAAATCCTCGTTGCTTATTTAATTATAGGTTTTAGAAATTTATTTTGAATTTCATCGAATATTAAAAAAACATACATGATGATGTGTAATCAAGCCACCGTGCGTATGCGGAGCCACCAAAGCCACAAGTCTCGAGGCGCCTCCAAGCCAAGACCAAGCGCCGGCAGCCGGACGCATCATCTACCTTTTAGGCATCGATGCGCCTGCCACCGCATCTTCCTACGAAATGGACACGTGTTACTTCCATACGCACAAACGCATCACAAGGCGGATGCGCCTCTCCACCGACGCATGAGGTTGACATTTTTGAAAAAAATTCTGGTCAACTGCTAGTTTTGTAATTTTTCCCATAAAGAAGCTGCAAAACAAATATTTGATTTTAGAATACTTTAACTCTAAAAGTGTCATACGGGTGTTCGTTACTAGATCTCTAGAGGTTTTCAAAAGAAATGATTTCAAACAACATAGCTGACACAATTGGATATATTATAAAAACGAATTTACCTCACATTTAGAAACGTGCTGCTGAAGGTATTCCACAAGAATTATCGGTTTTGGAAATCAGGATGGACCTATGGTGGTTAACACCTATATTCTCCGAACTATACTTCCAGCGTGCAACCTATGTTCATAGCTTTCATGATACTGGAATCTTATTATGTCTGTTAACGTCTTCCTAAACGCTTTAAGGGTGTGTATCGTCCCAAATTAGTAGTTTCATTCTATCCATATTCCAATTGATATATGAATATATGCCTTTTTGGTGTTCGACCGCTAAACATTCAAACGTCTTATTATGTCTGTTAATGTCTTCCTTAACGCTTTAAGGGTGTGTATCGTCCCAATTTAGTAGTTTCATTCTATCCATATTCCAATTGATATATGAAGATATGCCTTTTTGGTGTTCGACTGCTAAACATTCGAACGTCTTATTACTGACCTCCAAACAATCCGTATTTTAATGAAAACTATCATCCATCATTTGATTCGCACTATGCAAATTTTCCTTACTTAATTAGGATACCACATGTTAGTAAGAAACTGAAAGGGGTACTTAGTAGAATATATACCAAAGTAGATTACCAAATAAAAAGATATATATATATATATATATATATATATATATATATATATATATATATATATATATATATATATATATATATATATATATATATATATATATATATATATATATATATATATATTCACTAACAGTTTTAGAGAACTCATCGTATGCATAATAATTACATTACACCTTAAGGCATATTATTAGAAATGGCGTTACATTCAGTTAACTTAATAGAACTCGACTCCATTTCTGCTAACCGAAATCTATTACTATCTCAAGCATACGGCTTACATATAATCTTTTTTTCTAGATACAATCTCTTTAACCATGTAAAACATTGTTTTCTCATCTTAATATAACACAATTATTTTGTAAAGTAACGGCCCAACCAAGGGTTAAGAGGGTTCACTTAGCCCGTCATAAAATATTTTCTAACTTGTTGTACGTAAAATGTGATTTTTTTAAGAAAACACAACTTGACCCCTATTGCTATTTGATAAGAGAAGATAACCAACCACCCAATCAATACTAAAAAGTGAAGATTCCGCCACAAAATGAAACTAGTATTAAATACATTCTCACATATGTTTTACCAGTAAAAAAATAAAGAAATGATAACCAAACAACTAATAAATATCGTTATATTGCAAATGATATTACGATAATTTGATACACCGCCTATAAGATGTCATCTCTACTCTCACATGATTTCTTAATTTTGCATAAAAATGGTACAATACCATGTCCAGTCCGTAATTCGGGAGGCCAATGAGGCAATTGTACCGGAGGAGACTTTCCAACCCAACTCCGGCCCCCAGTTTTACTTGAAGTTGGTGGTGATGTTTCACTACCGTCAGTCGTATTTTCATCCTAGAAGACATGTGTTGGAGTTGTTTGCTCCATGCTACTACGAGGGGGGCACACGACCGAACGCAACGGCATGGGTTCCAGCTTTGGTATTCATGGGAGAGGTAGGTATGCCTCAAGATTCTGTGACTCGGACGTTTTTGAGTCTGATACAGTTCGGATCTGAGATGTTGACGACGTTTGAGGCGCAGGAAGAAGAACGAATGGTGCTCCCAGTTGAGGGATTTGTGGTTTTGACTGGCAGAGTGATACCGGTTATGAGACCGACTCCAATGATGAGGATGGAAGAGGTGCAGGAGGAAGGGAATGTATGCAGCGTCTGCTTGGAAGACATGGTGGAGGGATCCATGGTGGGTAGGGTTTCCTGCAGCTGGCATGTTTTTCATGAAAAATGTATTAACGAATGGTTAAAAGACAATCGGTCTTGTCCCAATTGCAGGCTTCTTTTGGGTTGATTAGCCTAGGATTTTATGCTTATGTTCATGAGAAATTCTAGGGTTTGCTGTCTATTAATCTATTTGGGGATCTGCAATTTTCCATTAATAAAATAATATATTATGCTAGAGTTATACAATTAAACTTGCAAACAAATTTAAAGAAATTTTATTTCATTGTTAAAATATTTCTTTTATTATAACTTATTTTTATTTATTTATTTAATTTTTTTGAACAAATTACGGTTAGTATATCGCTAACCGGGTTAGTAGTTATATGCAATGTTGTAGAAGGCGCTAGGCGCTAGTCGGGCGGTGAGATACCTCCTAGGGATTAATCGGGATTGGACTTTTTAAGTATAATTTTACAAATATATATATATATATATATATATATATATATATATATATATATATATATATATATATATATATAGTGGAGGGTTCAAATGAGAAGAAAATTTTTTGTAAGAATAAAAAAGAACAAACTTCAACCAATAAGAATGATTCATTTTAGTTCATTTAATTTTTGTATTTAATATTAGTGTAAGGGTATATTGGTAAACTTAGATTGATCATTAATTGTTAGTCTTCTTTTTTAATAGCTAACTAAATTATATTTGTAACTTATTTTAAAAAAAATATATTTTTTCAAAGAAGAAAAAAATTAATTTAAAGTGGAGGATAAATTATGAGGTGTGTATGATGAATTACGAGTTGTGTAGGATAAATTTCAAAAACGTGTAGCATAAATTTTGATGTGTCTAGGAAAAATTTTTAGTGTGTAGGATCATAGTCTTTATGACTAATTAATTAGTCAAAGATAATAATAAATGAGATGAGAGAAGAACTTTTTAATGTTTTACAATTGTGCTCTTTGTTCTTTTTCTTCTTAATTTAATTTTCTTCTCAAATGAACCTCCCCCTATATTAGGGGTGTTCATCGAATCGAATATCGAATTTTCGAATTATTCGAATCGAATTGTTCGAATAATTTTTATTTTTCCTTGAATTCGTATTCGATTCGAATTCGATTAAAACCTACCGAATTCGATTCGAATTCGTATTCGAATAAAAAACCCAATTCATATTCGATTAAAAATTCAAATTCGAATCGGATTCGAATAAATTCGATTTAATTCAGATTCTTTAAAAACATATAAAAAACTTTCAAAATGAAACATAAATTTTAAAGCAGCTATAAAGCACATGATATCACATTAAAAAGTTCAAAATAAAGTACCACAAGTCTAAAATCAAAACGAGAAGTCGGGAATAATCACTCCGCATTACAAGTTAATATTTTAGGGTTAGAAATCTATTGATAGATTTGTTACTTAGATTTTAGTTATGGGTCATGTAGTGGGTTTGGTAATGGGTAATTTTAATACTTTGAAAAAATTTGAAAATAATTTGTAGTATTGCCTAATAAAAGTTATATATGTATTATATATAAAAATAATAAATAAAAATGTATAATTTTTATTCGAATTTCGAATCGAATCGAATTTGAAATCATAAATTCGTATTCGATTCGTATTCGATTTACTTGATTCGAATTGAATCGAATTGAATCGAATTCGAATTCTTATAATCGAAACGAATTCTTGATAATCGAATTTAAACGAATTTCGAATTTTTCGAATTCGAAACCAATTATGCACACCCCTACCCTATATATATATATATCGACAACTTTATACTTTTTATTAATAAATTTACAAGTTTAGGAGATAACTTTATACTTATTATTAATAAATTTAAAAGTTTAGGAACCATACGTAAACTAGTGAAAGATAGAGGGGGTTAAATGTTAAAATACCTAAAATTAAATGTTAAAATAGGTTTATAACTAAAATTTGGGCTTTAAACCATGGGCCATATTTCAAAAATTGGGTTTTTTGGGTGAAAAAACATGGGCCCGATTAGTCCGATTTTGACCGATTTTTACCTCTTTTGTCCGACTTTGACCGATTTTGACCATAACCGATTTTTTTTTGACCGACTAGCTTAAATTTTGGCAGTAACCCACACTACTAGAAAACTGGGCAAATGCGACTAAAGTTTGTGACCGAAATAAACGATCGCAAGATTAGCCACCAATTTGCGACCGAAATTAAAATGGTGGCAAAAGTTTACGAACAACCCGTTTTTGGTCTCAAAACGGTCACAAATTTTTGCAACCGCCTTGTTTCAGTGGCAAATCGGTCTAAAAATTTCATTAAAATAAATAATCAAAATTAAATTATGCATAGCAGTTGGAGCATAAAAATTGCAACCGTTTCAAGGCAAATAACATTCTAGCACCCATCATAACACACGGGATATACTCTGCAACGGTACTAGGACACGGGCTTTGGAAATTTCACAATCATTGACGGCGACTCCAGCAAAGAATCCGGATGCTACAACTTAATTGGATGACAAACTTTGAAGAATGTCTCAAAACGTCTGATCGAGTTAGAATATAAATACTATATTTTGAATAGTTATTTCGTTAGAATAACTCGGGTATTTGACATTATAATTTGTAATTTTAATTGTTATATATAATTTTCAAATTTCGATACATGCTTGAATTTTATAAATATAAACTATTAGCAGGTTTAAAATAAAAATTAGCTGAAACAAAAAAAAAAAAAAAACTTTTTTGGTAGCAGAACAGTTGCAAAAACGTCGCAAGTTTGTAAAAGGCAAGCGGTTGCAAGACGGTCGCAACAAAATCGAAGCTAGAAGCGGTCACAATATTTGTGACCATTTTAGTGGTCGCATAATATGGTCGTAAAAATGTAGTTGCAGTCGCAAAATGGTTGCAACAGGGCAATTGCGACGTGTGTTTTTCCAACCGCATTTTCGATTGCAAAATGGTCGCAATAGGGCAATTGTGACTGTTTTGCGACTAGAAATGCGGTCGCAAAAACCCAATTTTCTAGTAGTGCCACTGACTAGCGCCTCGGCCGATTTTTGCAATAATGGTTATATGTTAGTATCACAAAGTTATTATTAAAACCCCCCTTGCGTAGACTTGAACCTAACACCTCAAAAGAAGCAAAACTTCTCATCTCCCCCGTTGGTTAATAATTACATAAACAAATTTTAATTTATAGTTTTACTTTTTCGTAAAACTGATCTAATATTAAAATATTGAAAAAATGTAAGAAAGTAAAATATATCTAAGTAAAAGTAGTAAAAGTTAATATTTACAAATTGTTGCTTACAGATAGCATACGTCTAATTAACATAATGCTTGCAATATATATATATATATATATATATATATATATATATATATAGGGTAGGGTTCCAGCGTGAACAACCTGCTAAGAGTGAACTGCGTGAACAGATATGGACCCTTGATTTCCTTTTTAGTTGTTAAGGGTATAATTGTAAGTACATAAAAAATTAGATTTAAATAATTATTTTAATAATTATTTAAGTTACATCTTTCCTAATTTAAATTCATTATCCACATTATGTTTATTTATTAATAAGATAATTATCAAAACAAACAACAAATCACCAGATTTCAATTTTAATTTTTATTTCAGATTTCATCACTAGAATTCAAATTTTGATTTTTAAGATCCATGTAACCTTCATATTTCAACGGTATACACATGTGTATTTGGATATAAATAGAACAGTACACATATGTACTCAACATCGTACATATGTGTACAACAATTCACAAGTGTACATCAACATTCAATACAAAAAAAAATTCCGAGATACCACAAAAACAGACGATATACACATGTGTACATCGCATTAAAAAGAGGGCCAAATCAAAATACACATGTGTACATCGCATTTAAACAAATAATTATTTTAATAATTTAATTAAGTTACATGTTTCCTAATCTTTGACTTGATTTGTGAGAGATTTATGCAATCAATTTAAGAGGATAATTGATTACTTGATTTGTGAGAGAATTATGCAATCAATTTAAGATTGAAATTACACATATACCCTTTTTGTATTTAATTAAATGGAAAAATTAACCAAATAATTACCATCATGCCACTCACTTTAATCTCAAGATCTTAAAAATCAAGGGCTCAGATCAGTTCACGCAGTTCACTCTTGGGATTTTGTTCACGTTTGAACCTAATCCTATATATATATATATATATATATACATATATATAGGGGAGGGTTTAAATGAGAACGCTAAATATTTGTGAGAACCGTGAGAACAAATGAAAAAACCATGAGAACTTGGTCAAAAACAATTCAAATTCAAAATTTTTTTCTACACTTATCATTATTATTCGAATACAATGTTAGAAATTCAATTTACACGTTTAAATTTACGTGAATTCATAAATAAAGAAAATTTACATATGTGTAAGTTTGCCATTTACACATGTGTAAATCTGCTATATTTACACATGTGTAAAAAATCTAAAAAGAAGGATTTTGAAATGAGAAATGAATTATTTGATGTTATAAATTCTTGTTTTGATGTTGTATCTTAATTACAATGAGGTTTGTATAAAAAAAATTGGTTTTGATTGATTTTTTCATTCGTTCTCACGGTTCTCGCAATATTTAGCGTTCTCAAGATAACCCTCCCATATATATATATATATATATATATATATATATATATATATATATATATATATATATATATATATATATATATGATAAGGATCATGTGAGAAGTAGTAGGCTATTTGAGAAACTTGAGAAGCATTCTGGACCACACATTTTCCCTAAGCAAAAAAATGCAAAAAAAAAAAATGTAAAAAAAAATGCAATTTTTTTTTTTGGAAAAATCGCAGCTTTTTCTTTAAGGATTTAATTTTTTATTTATTTTTTTTAATAAATTTTTTTTGGATTTATATACATGTGTATATTGTTAATCTTTTAACTATATATATATATATATATGTATATTGTCAATTATACATATATATGTATATACATGTTTAAAATTGAAAAATAAGTGTTATTTAGGGTTTAGCATTAATATTTAGTGTTTAGCATTAGGGTTTAGGGTTTAGCTTTAGGGTTTAGCATTAGGGTTTAGTAATAGTATTTAGGGGGTTTAGCATTAGGGTTTAGCTTTAACTTTTGGGTTTAGCTTTATCTTTAGGGTTTGCATTAGGGTTTAGCATTAAGGGTTTAGCTTTAGGGTTTAGTTTTAGCTTTAGGGTTTTGCATTAGGGTTTAGCTTTAAGGTTTAGATTTAGGGTTTAGATTTAGGGTTTAGCATTAGAGTTTAGAATTAGGGTTTAGCTTTAGGGTTTAGGGTTTAGCATTAAGGTTTAGCTTTAGTGTTTATGGTATAAGGTTTAGGATTTATAACACATATTTTTTCAATTTTAAACACGTATATGCATATATGTATAATTGACAATATACATATATGTATGGTTAAAAGATTAACAATATACACATGTGTATAAATCCCAATTAAAAAAAAAAAATAAAAAATTTAATCCTTAAAGAAAAAGTTGCGATTTTTCCAAAAAAAAAAAAAAATTTGCATTTTTGTCACCTTTTTTTGCATTTTTTGCTTAGGGAAAATGTGTGGTCCAGATTGTTTCTCAAGTTTCTCAAATAGGGTGGACTTCTCTTTCGATCCCTACCATATATATATATAGTGAGAAGATCATGCGAGAACCACCTCTTATTGCGAGAACCGCGAGAACCAATGTGAACACAACCAAAAATGCCTAAAAATAGCTAAAAATCATACAATTTTTTTTTAATATTTTTTTATATAAAAATCGCTACTTTTCGAAACAAAAAAAAAATTAAAAATTAAAAAATCGCTACTTTTCCACTAAAAGTAGCGATTTGAGCATAAAAAATATTAAAAAAAAATTTTAGATTTTTTTTTTGATTTTTTTAGATTTTTTTTTTAGATTTTTTTAGGTTTTTTGGGGGTTTAGTTTTTAGCATTTTAGCTTGGGGGGGGGGGGTTAGGTTTTTGGGGGGTGGGGGGGGGGGTTTAGGTTTTTTTTTTTTTTTTTTTTTGGGGGGTAGGGGGGTTAGGTTTTTTGGGGGTTTTAGTTTTTAGCATTTAGGTTGGGGAGGGGGGGGGGGTTTAGGTTTTTGGAGGGGGGGTGGGGGTTAGGTTTTTTTAGCTATTGTAGGTTGTATTCACATTGGTTCTCGCGGTTCTCGCAATAAATGGAGTTCTCGCATGAGCCCCTCCCTATATATATATATATATAGTGTGAGGTTCATTGGGGAACACAAAAAAGTGGGGAACAGTGGGGAACCGACTCAAACGAACTTCGATTGGACTCATTCCAGCGGCGTTGGAACCGTCTCGTCGAACCCTAACTAGGATCTTTTAACCCTAAAACGAACTCCGATTGGACTCATTCCAGCGGCGTAGGAACCGTCTCGTTGAACCCTAACTAGGATCTCTTAACCCTAAACCCTAAATCATAACCCCTAAACCCTAAATATATTAGGGTTTGGCTTTTAGGGTTTAGCTTTAGGGTTTAGCCTTAGGGTTTAGCTTTAGGGTTTAGCTTTAGGGTTTAGCTTTAGGGTTTAGAGTTTAGCTTTAGGGTTTATGGTTTAGCTTTAGGGTTTAGCTATAGGGTTTAGCTTTAGGTTTAGCCTTTAGGGTTTAGCTTTTAGGGTTTATAGTTTAAATTTTACGATTTAACTTAGGTTTTAGCCTTATTTTTTAGCTTTAGGGTTTAGAGTTTAGGAGTTAGGATTTAGGGTTTAGGGTTGAGAGATCTTAGTTAGAGTCCGACGAGCCGGTTCCAACGCCGCTGGAATGAGTCAAATCGGAGTTCGTTTGAGCCGGTTCTCCGCTGTTCCCCACTTTTTTAGTGTTCCCCAATGAACCTTCCCCTATATAATATATATATATATAGGGGACCGCTAAAATGAAAACCACCTTTAGTTGTAAGAACCATGAGATCTTTTTAATCCGGAGCGAGTTGGACCAAAATTTTTTTCATAAACGTAGATGCGTGTATTATAAACACATTTGTAAAAAAAAAAAAATTAAAAAAAATGTCGTGTGTGTAGTTTTGAGCACCACAAGTTGCAAGCATCGCTAATTTTCGTTATCAAAAAACAATTAAATGTTTTTTAAAAAAAAGTATTTTTTTTGCTACTAAAAGTAGCGATTTTTAGCTAAAAAATATTAAAAAACAATTTTTTTTTGTGTTTTTTAGATTTTTTTTAGTTTTTTTGAGGGTTTAGTTTTTATCATTTTAGCTTGGGTGGGGGTTGGGGGTGGGTGGGGGGGGGGGTTTAGGTGTTTTTTTTTTTTTGGGGGGGGGGGGAGGGGGGGGTTAGGTTTTTTTTAGGTTTTTTTTTTGGGTGGGTGGTTAGGTTTTTTTACATTTTTTAAGGTTTTTTGGGTGTTTACATTGTTTCTCATGGTTCTCACAATAAACGTGGTTTTCTAATGAACCTTACCCTATGTATATATATACATACACATGTGTATATATACATAGACACACACACACGCACACACACACACACACACACACATATATATATATATATATGACAAGGATAAATTGAAAACCTTCTTGAGTTAAAGAAACTCAGAAAACCCTATATTTATCATTGATTAATTGCTATTGATGGTTGTAATCAATCTGTAAAAAATGATAACACTTTTACTAAAATAATATTAAAAAGTACAATCATGGGAAATATGTGGATGACAATTTTTGTTTTCAAAGCACTGACACCGATTAAAAAAGAAACATGTGTACTATTTTTTTTCATTTTCTATATTCTCTTTCATCTTTTTACATAACTAGATACAATTTACTTTCTGTAACACAAAATTTATAAATGTAACATACATTTTTAAACTTAATGTATTTTATTTCTGTATTAGCCAATTAAATTTCATAAAAAATCTGATAACATGTAACAATACACTTTATTTCTGTAACAAACACAAAAAAAAAATAACAATACACTCTATTTTTACAATAATATGAAAAAATGTTAACTATATCATCTGTGTTACATAATTGTAACATATTTTTTTACATATTTTTACATGATTAGGTATAATTTATTTATGTAACCTAAAAAATCTAACAACGTATTTTATTTCTGTAACAGACACTTAAATTTCATAAAAAATCTGAAAATATGTAACAATGAACTTTATTTTCGTAACAACACAAAAAAATGTAACAACGCACTCTATTTTTACAATAATATGAAAAAATGTTAACTATATCATTTATGTTACATAAATGTTACATACATTTTTTACATGATTAGGTACAATTTATTTATGTAACACAAAAAATGCAACAACATATTTTATTTCTGTAACAGGCACTTAAATTTTATAAAAAAATCTGATAACATGTAACAATGCACTTTATTTCCGTCGCAACACAAAAAATGTAACAAACACACTCTATTTTTACAATAATATGAAAAATTGTAACAACGCACTTTACAATTATTTTTGTAACACACAAAATGTGACAACCATTTTTTGCTTCAATTGTTAGATTTCTAAGACCCGGATACGTAGTGTTACATAAAAATACTAGATCTTGCAGGTTCATAACTTCAAATAATCAAAATCAAAGTATGTTTTTATCCATTAACACCCAGGTAATCAAAAGCAAGTTAATGTACTTTTCTTCTTATGCCATTTCAATCCACCATAAAAACACCAAAAATAAATCAACCAAGAAAAAATGATACAAAACTAAAATTTTAAACAAATACATATAAGACAACTAAAAAATGGAAACGGGAAATCTCAGATCCGAAAAATGGAAACAGGAAATCTCAGATTTAAAGGTGGAAATGAGAAATCTCATATCTGAAAAATGGAAACGAGAATTCTCAGAGCTGAAAGATGGAAAGCTACTGCCCGAACCTGGTTGAGATCTTCTTAAAGATGTTGTCGGATAACCTTGTAGACATACTTTGCGGTCGAACGAGGCATGACATGGTTTTCCGGCGAACCACCGTAAAGCACCACCGCCAAGTAGCCACTAAGTGGGTTTTCGGCAGGAGGAACCACCGTCACCTTCACCACTCGAACCAGCTTGAACTCCGCCACTTGAACCAATCTTCACTGCCTCTCTCTCTCTTTCCGATCTTCATAGCATCTCTCTCTCTCTGATCTTCTCTCTCTAATATTTCCCTCTCTAACCATCTCTAGATTTTTACAACGTCTGTGTGTTTTTATGTTATCGTGGGTTTCTTATGATATATGGTGACTGAGATTCTATCTCTTAAAAAGAGAAATTGAAAATGAAAAAATGAATAAATAAAAGAAGTGCATGCATTTAATGCAAAAGTGGGAAACAGCTGAAAAGTGCACTGTGCATCCCTGTTACATCTTTCAGTCAAGGGGTAAAATGACGAATTTACCCTTGACTTCATCTTTGTGCACAAGTGACGTGGCTGAATCCTAGCCACACATGTGGGTTTCTTGGGGTTTTTAAACTGGGGTGGGGTTTTCCATTGTCATATATATATATATATATATATATATATATATATATATATATATATATATATATATATATATATATATAACGGAGGGTTATATTGAGAACGCTAAATATTTCGAGAACCATGAGAAAAAATGAAAAAAACCAATTAGAACCATTTTTTTAATACAATCCTCATTGAAATTAAAATACTATATAAAAAAAGAATTTACAACGTTAAATTGTAACAACCCGCACTTTCGTGCGTTGTTACTACTCGATACACTCGTTACGCCTAGCACCAGAGATTCAGATCATAATGTAACTATATCAGATATATCGCTAAATCGAAGTATAATCGAATAATTACGCATATTCTATCGCTATTACAAACCTATTTTCGTAAATTATAACACTCACGATGCTGTTGAGTGAGGACTTAATCTACCCTCCTCGATAACCATGAGGTGTCAAAACGTAAACAAGCAACGCTAGCAAAGACTATCGGGTGAGTACCATGCCTCCAGCCATCATGACGATGACGGCAACACGAGCAAGTAGTGCCCCGATAATCATTGTGGCACGTCACATCGAAGAACGCACTCGAAGGCACGCGTAACTCGATCATCGCACCGAATATTGGTTATATAGATACGGATATGCGGCCTTTTTGTGAGTAATTATGATAAATAATTAAATAATTATATAAATGCGTGAAAATATGGCCCAAACAGTCGAGATCGCGCCAAAAACGAGGACCCAGGGCTTCCGTACGGACGGGCCAGCCAAACGGCTGGGCCAGTCGATCGGACGGGCCAGGCGATCGGCTGGGCTGCCCGATCGAACGGGCCAGCCGATCGGACAGAGCAGCCAACCGGCTGGGCCATCTGATCGAACGGACCAGCCGATCGGCTGGGCCGTCCGATCGGACAGGCCAGCCGATTGGCTGGGCCGGCCGACCGAACGGGCCAGCCGATCCGTCCCGCCTTTCCTCCTTCTTTCTCCTCCCTTGCCTATAAATACCCCTCTTTTCACTCCAAACACTTGTTGTTGCTGCTGCTACTCAACCAGGACGTTCTTGACCACTTTTCTCTCGATTTCTCCCGATTCTTGTAAGTTTTTAACTCAAATCTTGTACTTCTTCGATCTATATGCATTTCTTCACCTTTCTACCTTTCAAATTTCAACTTTTAACCGTGAAATCATCGGATTTGGTGTGTTCTAGGGTGATGTCACCTTGGAGTTCTTCAAGGGTGATGACATCCCATGAAGAACAACTCAGATCCGAATGTTTTCTATACGACCATGCATGAATCCCATCTAAATCAATGTTTTCTAATCACGAAGTTACGGATTTGAGATGTTCTAGAGTGATGTCATCATGAAGTTCTTATGAACTTCAAGTGTTGGCCTCATCCCATCAAGGACAACTCAGATCTAAGAAACTTCGCAAGAATAATCAAGGTTTTCACATCAGATCTATACATAAAAACGGTAGAAACAGAGCTTAGACCGACCTTCTACTCATTCCTAGTGTCGTGTTGGTCAAGAATCTGATTCCTGCCGAAGAGACGACCGGTTTCTGGTTAAACACGGAAAAACCGCCAAGAACGGCCAGTTCTGACAAAACGGGGTGATTCCCGGCTATTAGAACAGGTCGGGATTGATGGGATTTCAGTTGTTCAACACGTCCCAACAACGTCCCGACCAACACCACCGAAAAACACTCGAAAATCATCGAAAACAGCTGGACAGGCTGGCCGATCGAGCGACCCAGCCGATTGGCTGGACCAACCGATCGAACGGCCCAGCCGATTGGCTGAACCAGCCGATCGAACGGCCCACTCGATCGAACGGCCCACTCGATCGAGCAGCCCACTCGATCGAGCAGCCCATCCGAGTGGGTCAACTTCAATCCAATTTTCGTCCAATTTCCCGTAATACGATACCGTTTAACGCGTAACCCAATACTCATGTAATTAGTCTGAAATCAGGACATTCTCAGGCACCATCCCGTCAATCCAAGCGAATACGCACTGTGAGTATACTTGACCTCTTTTTATCGAATTTTGGGTGTAACATACGTTCCTTATAAATCGAACTTATGAAACGAATGATTCAATTTGACAATTTATCACTTGCGAATAACTGTTTGCATAGATATACGTGATGCTAGTTGCATGTATGCTAGGACTTATACTCGTGACGTCCCACCACAACTAGTATAGTACTATTTCGCCCGACGGGGTCTAGTTATGCCATCGAAGAGTCAAGCATCGAGGACTTAGCTGGTAGTATCAGTTTTGTGAGTATATATGTCGTGTATTACGTTTATGCATGTGGAAATTCGCAGCACTTTTAATCTACTATACTATTACTTATCAACCCTGTATACTCGCCAATACTTTTGTATTGACAATATTTTAACGTATGTTGCAGGTTTAGTCGAAGTCTACATCAAATCAAGCTAGGAAGTCTAGAAACTCGCCTAAAATCTAGGTTGTCGGATTTGAATTGTTCGAGAGGACAAGAAATCTGTGATAACTTATGTGATTATATTGTTTGTTAGTGTGGGATAACAAATGTAATGAATATTATCGCAATATAGTCGTTATGGATTCTCTTGAGCAATCCGATTCGCCTAGCGCCGCGCCCCGATGATTCCGCCATCGGTTGGGGTGTGACAGATTGGTATCAGAGCCATAACTATAGGGAATTAGGCAAGACTCGACCTAGTCCGGGTCGACGTCTTAGAAAACGACCTAGTCTATAGTCGAAGCACCCACAGGCTACCTCGTACGAACCCAGTAGGGATTGTATTGCGCCTACCTGATGCTTCTGATCGAAATTGCAAAAACTATGACTTTGTGTGAACCCCGCATACTACAACTTCACACGAAGGAGCCTTTCCTAAGGCTGGAAATACTACTTAGCCTTTCCTATGGTGGACATAATACACATGTTTTCAAAAATACTCGCATCTCACAACCGAGCGATCCAGTCGAGACCAGGTGTGAAAACCAGTAACCCTCGATAGGATTGCTCACTCAGCGCATTTTTCTAGCACGAGAATCTTTCGTTGAGTCAGGAGTGACATCCATACCTCGACGAAAGCCTCCCTTTCGAAATTCTAGTGGAGCTCTCGGATTCATTCGAGGAGCGTAATCACAAATTGGGAACGAAACTGTTAAGTTAGGGGTGAAACCCGTACCTTAATGAACCGTTCCACTCCCTAAAATATTTTTCAAAAAGCTCTCACCAAGGACTCGACCATCACAATGACTCGAGCCACGCGATGACTTGGAGGATAAATGCCATGAGCTGCATCCCAGTGGAAGCATAAATCTCCAGGGTCAACGCGTGTGCACGAACTTGTTGGATGTGATTAAGTTACCTTGGATAGTCGACGCCTAAACACCCGAGGCACTCCGAGCATTTTACTAAGCCTACAACTCGACGGATTTTACGATTTGATGAAACTCAAATACGTTTATGTGTTTAATTGCGATTATCAATTCTCGCTTCCTATTTTACAAAACGCACAACTCGCACAGCCATCGCAATCCAAAACAAAGACCGAATGATCGCAACAAAACTAAAGTCCGATTGTCCGATTTCTCTCGCATACCCTCTCCCAACGCGCCCTCGCGCATTCTAAACCGTAATATATATGTGTGTAAGTATGAACTACAACTATCTATATCTAAGTACAATCAAGACATTGTGTGAAAATCTAGGAAGTTCGTGTCTCCTATGTGGCTCCTATGTGAAGTCTATTTATATTGCACGTTACAAGTTTCGACCGCGCTCAATCGCATCGTAAACTCGAAATCATTATGATCGAATCTCATTCCAAATCTCTCTCTCTCTGTCTAGATGCCTTCCAACAACTCTATCTCGAAACGAATAGCTAGGAGAAGAGCCAAACGAAGCGCCGATAAGAGGATTGCCTCGCTTGTGACCAAGGAAGTGGTCAAGCTCATTCCTCAAATTGTCGCTCAAGTGCACTCTCACAGCAATGCTCGAGCCGCGAAGGACTCTAAGACGGAAGAGCCGCAATCTACTTTCCTCTACAAACACTTCAAAGCCTGTGACCCGATGGGATTCACAGGTGAAGGAGGTGTGACCCAACTGCTCCAGTGGTTCGATTCTATCGAAGTCACCCTTCGACAAAGTGGGTGTCCCGATAGTTTTCGTACTACTTGTGCCACCGGAGTATTTCAATCACGAGCACTCGACTGGTGGACCGCCGAACGCAACAAACGTGGGATCTCCGCAGCTTACGCCCTCTCATGGGACGAGCTGAAGGAACTTATGAAGAAAGAATATTGTCCTCCTCACGAAGTCCAGAAACTAGAAAACGAATTTTGGGAAATCAAGCAAACCGAAGGTGACAATGCGGGCTATATAGCAAATTTCAAATAGCTTAGTGTAATCTGCCCAAGTGAAGTTAACACTCTAAGGAAAGCCATCGCGAAGTACATCCGCAGCTTACCTGAGAGTGTGGGTGATTTTGTCGAAGCTGCAAGACCTGCTACCATCGAAGAAGCCTACTGTTTAGCTGCATAAATCAACAGCAAACGAGTCTTGGACGGGTCCTTCTTCAAGAAGCCTGTCAAACAAGCCCATCAAGCAATCATCATCAACTCATCCGACGATTCCTCTGGAGAATCGGTCGATGGTTCATCTGACAACTCCTCTGAAGGTTCTTCTAAGGATTGCTCCAACAATTTCTCCGTCAAATCATCAGGCGAGTCCGACAACGACACTACATCATCTCAGGAAGCGCAACCTAGCCGCAAACGAAAGACCGTGAGCCCAGACTCTTCAACAACTGGACTGTCGCAACCCGAACCTCTCCGATCAGTCCCAGTTCAACCGAAACGTGCTTACAATGGGCCTCATCCCCTGTGTTTCGCATGCACGTATCATCACCTGCCAGAAGAAAATTGTCGCTATTGCACAAATTGCAACTGGTATGGTCATCATACGCAGCACTGCCGCGCAGGACCGCAACTCTGAAGGAAGTCAGCAACACCCGCAGTCTCCGCAGGTGTCCTCCACAGCAACGTCATTTTGCTTCTAATGTTGTTGTAATAATACGACTTATCGCTATCGTTTTCTTTTATGTGTGGAACTTATTTCATCGACCGTCGTATGTGGATTCTATTTCTCTTACACTCGAGCACCATCTAAACGCTAGCACTATGTACTACATATAATGTATTTTACCCTTACAACACTCTTAGAATGAGGTACGATAGACGTGCAAGGAACAACTAATCACGGGTGCACACAGGATTATTCTGGTCAGTGCGCGGAGATCGTAGTGAAGTTCTAATGGTGCCATAACGTTTAAAAGCATGGTCAAGGGTTTTGTCCATGTAAAAAAGTGTGACACCAAAGCACGGGGCATAAGTAGTAGGGGTAACGCAAGGTGTGCTTTACCATACTACCGAAGCTTCGTGAAGAAAGTGCCATGTGTAGTTGGACGTTATTAGACCTATTATATTATAATTGTTATTTTCGACACACTATAATCGATCGCAAGGCGTAACAAAACTAAATCGCATCACTACGAGACTTCTCGTAAGTCTGCGTACGCAACACAATTGCCACATGTAACACCTTGAAAAATTTCGTCCAATAATGTCTTGACACGTGTCATAAGGTTCCGGTATGTGAAAACAAACTTTAGAGGGACTAAAAGTGACAAACAG
The DNA here is from genome assembly GCF_002127325.2 of Helianthus annuus. Taxonomy (NCBI): domain Eukaryota; kingdom Viridiplantae; phylum Streptophyta; class Magnoliopsida; order Asterales; family Asteraceae; genus Helianthus; species Helianthus annuus. Next base: position 90,501,848 of record NC_035434.2, read on the forward strand.
TGAAAACTATGGAACGTAAGGGTACAAAGTGTCAACAATGGATAACTAGACTCTATGATAACCCTACATAATGTTCATAACCTTAAACGGATGGTTCATGGATCATACGAAGCGGAAAATGCCCAAAAGTGAGGAATTACAAACTATAGGGGCCAAAAGTGTCAACATGTTGAATTTATACCTCTGAGTGAACTTTTGGCAGACCCGAAGCTTTATAATGCTAAAATATACTCACTAGAATATGTGGTAAAAATTTCGTGAAGTTTCGATAACGTATGAGAAAGTTATGGCCAAAACCGTACTTGAGGGGTTAAAAGCGTCAACGTCGAATTTCATGGCTTTTCGGTTGAGCGCAAAGTTATCCGAGGACATTACCATATTGGTAAATGTCCCAAGGTTCTTAAAAACCAAGTTTGGGGGTTTACGAGTCAAAATAAGTAGCCGAAACATCGCGTGCAAGGACAGGGACCAAAGCTGCCAAGTTTGAAAGTTGTTTGGCTGATCAGCAGGTCAGGCGACCCGCCTGGACAGGCCCAAGCGGGCCGCGTGAGACTATCAGGTACAGAAATTCGCGAAAATTGCATTTTGGGTCCGAATTTTTAGTTGGGAACAGCTCATGGCACCTCCAAATGCTCCAATAAACATCCATGCATGCCTAGTGCAACAGTAACCTATCCTCAACCTCTGGTTTCCTCTTTAAATCAGATCAAAGATCATTTCTTTGGCATTTCCTTTGTGATCAAGAAGCTCTCAATTTGCAAGAACACTCTCAAGACTTTCTGGAGCATTTCTGAACCTCAAGGCCGACTCCAAGTGCTTGCTAGGCTTCATTAGGACCTTGGTAATCCTTTATATCAACCTCAAATTCGTTCTAGCATAGATTAATTGCTAAAAGTCAAACTGTTGTTCTTATACTTTGACTTTTCGATTAAACGAGTTTTACTCAGTCATTTCTCAAATTGAAACCACTGATATGTGGGTATTTATGTGGGAAACAAACCCTCAAAAGGGTATTCTCTGATTCCCACTTATTGCATGCTAATTGTCGAGTAAAAGGCGTTCTTAAAAAGTCAACAGAAGTTGTTTTTGCAAAAATAAGCTTAAATGGTAATGTAGATGACATGCAAACTGTTTGATCGTCATAAATAACTTATAATGGATATAAGAATGTGTTTTATCATCATCAACTCGACAATCTTTAGTATAAATACGAATCGGAACCGAAAGTCTTGTAAAACGACTTTTTCGTAGACTATCGATTCGGATTCGTACATGCATGTTTGAGATCTGTATTAGAGAGTATTTTTGACCATTTTTATTTTGGTAAAACTCTCTGGAATTTTTGTTGCTTGAGTCTATACTTAGCCGATTCATTTGCATGTTTCCGATTATGCTTAAAGTTGACTATTTTGCCCTTTTTGATATAAAACGTGATTTTTGGAAAAGTGAAAGAGTAGAAATCTTTATTTCTAATATATAAACCTGCACCGAAAATTTGAGATCAGTTAGTGGTCCAGATTTTGAGTTATGGCCAATAGCGTAAAACTATATCTTAAAGTTACATAAACGGCGCATTTCGCGTATAACCTATTTCAGGCCACGTTTTGATATAAAACTTTTTACCCACTGATGTTATATAATATTTTGGGATTTTTGATGATTTTTATTTAATTTTTGGCTGATCGTATCTTAGATCGCTAAGTTATTTCGGTTTATGCCGGTTTTGACCGTTTAAGCCATAAAATGAGTTTTACGCATTCTTTTGACCCGAAACCTTTTTCTACTGATTTTATATGTTAAATAAATTATTTTGAGCATTCTGGAAATATAAATTTTTAAAAACCCGGAAACGGCTTTAAATCGCATTTTTAGCGTTTTTAACGCATAGTAAGCGTTATACCCGTTTTAAACATATAAGACTCATACCTACTGATGTAATTAGTATATTTTCATATAATAACAGTAAGTATAAGTATATGAACTCAGATTTCCAGTTTTGACATTTTAGCCCTTGTGAAATTACTAAAATACCCCTACGGTGCATAGTTTGATTTTAAATGTTAAGTTTGGTATATGGGTCATACCCTACTGTTATAATATGTTAAATGAAGTATAATTACTGTATAAACCAGACCCGAAACTCAGATTTCTAATTTGACTCTTTTATAATCTTTTAAATGACCAAAATGCCCTTATAAGGCATAAATTGAGTTTAAAATTATTCCGGGCAATATAGAACATAACTTACTGATGTTATATCATATTTAAAGCATATTATCTCAGGGAACTTGCATTTGACTCTTTTGGCTACCCGTAACGCCCTTTTAGCTTTCGGTTCGGTTTACGTAACTAGTTTGCGTAAATTGACCGAAACGGGTCAAACGTTATCATTTTTATCTCAAAATCCAGAATGTATTTAGTATACCCATATGATACAAGTATTCAAACTCGTAGGGTCTAAATCACATTCTATCCGGTCTTTCGCTTAATCGTGCGCATGTACCGTATCGTCCTTAAAACTAACCGGTCAAAGCTTAGGCTTAAATAAAGGACCGGTTAGAAATCTAATAGGTTAATATAAACCTTTGTTCCAGATTAGGAGGCCCAGTAAAAGCTATCTATACTTACCAATTGTGATTCATACTTGCTCAGGTAAATACATTTTGACTTATTTTCCCTATACGGGCTTGGGGTACGGTATTTAAAATACCGCTTGATCGAGCGCACAAATCCTGCACCCTATGGGTGTACAGTCTTGAATAGTTTGTGCGACTCGTTTAAACAGTCTTGTTCTTACTTTAGGCTTTGGGGGGTTATTGACCGTGTCCCGGATATCCTTGGCATTATCTTACGAGATGACCACGACCAGAGCACGGGGTGTAGGCGTACACCCGGCGTGTATAACTCTTTAATGTGGTGTGTCATTTAATCTTTAGCCCGGACAGCAGATCCCGGGCCACCAAATGTACGAGTAACATGTAATTCGTTCACAAGTTTATATTGCATAATTATCCCAAGTTAATAAGAATATTTATGCCTTGTGCATTTAAATCAATTTTCAATCATTTTCAAAATGAGTCAGTTGATTTGTATTTACCAGTGTAAACTGACGTATTTTTCCCAAAAGGTTAAGTGCAGGTACTAAGCGAACTAGGCTGGCTGTTTCCTAAGAGCGTCCACTATAGTCTCGCAAGCTCGGACGACAAATAAACTGTTGAACAATTTTATCTTATTTTATTTGATCCGCCTGTGGATCCGTTTCAACTACTGTGATATTTATTATTACATTTAATTAAAGTTGAAATGTATCTATTTCTGCTTCCGCTGTGCATTATTATATTGTGTTGTTTGTCTATGACGATGCCAACCACGTCACTGTACCCCACACCGGGCCCACCGGTGACACGTGGAGGTCGGGGTGTGACACCACATTGATGGACTTAGGTAAGTTCACCCTGAAGAGCAATTGGAGCAACGCAAGACTGGTCGTAAGTCTAGAACGCAACTCAATCGCAGTTTTGCTAGATCTATCTCGCAATCAAATCACTCGATATATGGCTCGAAATCGCAATCGCATCTTGTGTACCTCGCAATCTATAGCGCTGGTTACTGACTATTGTGTGAATCTCTATTATTTGGTGTGGATCGCTTACTGTGAATCGCAAGACGAGTATCGAAGATCACTCGCCGCTTTTCGCTTTAACGCATTTCGCGCCTACTTCATCAACTCGATACTCTCATCGCGTGTCGCTATCACTCATCGATACTAGTGTTATCTGTGTCATGTTAGCAAGCACGACCTCGCTTCACGAGATAAAACTAATAAGGTCGAAACATGGTGGTGTTTTGACCATATTAGCCGACTTTCGTGGAAAAAGGCCATGCGGACTAGCAATAGTTACTGTTTGTGGTGTATTCAACTCAATCGAATCGCATATTGTTCACAACACAACGATCGTTATTTATCATCTATCAGGGTCTATTGCCTATCGATATTCGGTTATCGCTTGGAAGTCATCGCAGTTGTGTAGAATTAGGGTACATGACATCGCTTCACGGGACAAAACTAACATGGGAAAACGCGGTGTTTTCTATATTAGCAACTCTCGTGGAAACATGCCATGTAGGTTTTATGTGGAACTAATCGAAAATCGCGTCGTACGCCATCGCCCATAAATCGTCATCTAACCCAGCATACCACATCAATGTTTCGCACGATCGAACTACTCGCACTCGCTATCTATGCCTCGTTAGCATCCGAACCGCTTCAGTTCAAGATTCGGTCTAGCATCCTATCGCTTTGACCGGGGGAAATCGAAATTCTATCTGTGTCTTATCGGCACGCGTGACACCGCCTCACGAAACAGAGGTAATATGGGTAAAACATGGTGGATACGCCGCTGGTACTTCCTATATATAAGTGTTTTAATCATATTAACAAACTTTCTTGGGAAAGTGCCACGTGGGGCTCGATGTAAATTATTTTTCCGTACTGATTAAGAAAACCCGTTTTTATAAAATTTTGTTAAAACCGTTGAACAAGTGAAATTTCCTTACAACATGGAGAAAACATCGAATCAGTTTAGCTCCATGCCCAATGGACGTTTCATAAGCCCAGCTTTCCTTAAAACTTTTGCAATGTCAAAAAGAAATCTTTCCGAAAACGATGGTTCAGCAACCGAGTTTCAGCTCGAACCTACGTATAGGAGAGTTTCTTCTCCCAAAACTACTTTTACCATTAAATTCTTTTAAACTGTGTGACTCGAAATCTTTTATTAAATTAACAAAAAGCCTTCTTATAACGCTAAAGGTGGACATCAACACCATTGACGCTACGGTGCGAAGAGATTTTCATAAACATGTCCTCCTACTTCATCGAATTTTCAATGGTTTAAAACGTTATGGAATCGCTCATGTGTGTGTTATCGCTTTTGGTTATTCGAATCGTATCCTCTCACCGCACTCGCTCGTCGAATCTTAATCGATCACTCGCTAAAACTAGATGCTTTTAGTCGCTACTCTCATTCGCATCAACTCCTACGACCCTACTAATGGATTAATTTCGGGACGAAATTTCTAAAGCAGGGGAGACTGTAACAACCCGCACTTTCGTGCGTTGTTACTACTCGATACACTCGTTACGCCTAGCACCAGAGATTCAGATCATAATGTAACTATATCAGATATATCGCTAAATCGAAGTATAATCGAATAATTACGCATATTCTATCGCTATTACAAACCTATTTTCGTAAATTATAACACTCACGATGCTGTTGAGTGAGGACTTAATCCACCCTCCTCGATAACCGTGAGGTGTCAAAACGTAAACAAGCAACGCTAGCAAAGACAATCGGGTGAGTACCATGCCTCCAGCCATCATGACGATGACGGCAACACGAGCAAGTAGTGCCCCGATAATCATTGTGGCACGTCACATCGAAGAACGCACTCGAAGGCACGCGTAACTCGATCATCGCACCGAATATTGGTTATATAGATACGGATATGCGGCCTTTTTGTGAGTAATTATGATAAATAATTAAATAATTATATAAATGCGTGAAAGTATGGCCCAAACAGTCGAGATCGCGCCAAAAACGAGGACCCAGGGCTTCCGTACGGACGGGCCAGCCAAACGGCTGGGCCAGTCGATCGGACGGGCCAGCCGATCGGCTGGGCCGCTCGATCGAACGGGCCAGCCGATCGGCTGGGCCGCCCGATCGGACAGAACAGCCAACCGGCTGGGCCATCTGATTGAACGGACCAGCCGATCGGCTGGGCCGTCCGATCGGACAGGCCAGCCGATTGGCTGGGCCGGCCGGCCGACCGAACGGGCCAGCCGATCCGGCCGCCTTTCATCCTTCTTTCTCCTCCCTTGCCTATAAATACCCCTTTTTTCACTCCAAACACTTGTTGTTGCTGCTACTACTCGACCAGGACGTTCTTGACCACTTTTCTCTCGATTTCTCCCGATTCTTGTAAGTTTTCAACTCAAATCTTGTACTTCTTCGATCTATATGCATTTCTTCACCTTTCTACCTTTCAAATTTCAACTTTTAACCATGAAATCATCGGAGTTGGAGTGTTCTAGGGTGATGTCACCATGGAGTTCTTCAAGGGTGATGACATCCCATGAAGAACAACTCAGATCCGAATGTTTTCTATACGACCATGCATGAATCCCATCTAAATCAATGTTTTCTAATCACGAAGTTACGGATTTGAGATGTTCTAGAGTGATGTCATCATGAAGTTCTTATGAACTTCAAGTGTTGGCCTCATCCCATCAAGGACAACTCAGATCTAAGAAACTTCGCAAGAATAATCAAGGTTTTCACATCAGATCTATACATAAAAACGGTAGAAGACCGACCTTCTACTCATTCCTAGTGTCGTGTTGGTCAAGAATCTGATTCCTGCCGAAGAGACGACCGGTTTCGGGTTAAACACGTAAAAACCGCCAAGAACGGCCAGTTCTGACGAAACGGGGTGATTCTCGGCCGTTAGACCAGGTCGGAATTGATGGGATTTCAGTTTTTCAATATGTCCCAACAACGTCCCGACCAAAACCACCGAAAAACACTCGAAAATCATCGAAAACAGCTGGACAGGTTGGTCGATCGAGCGACCCAGTCGATCGAGCGGCCCAGCCGATCGGCTGGACCAGCCGATCGAACGGCCCACTCGATCGAGCAGCCCATCCGAGTGGGTCAACTTCAATCCAATTTTCGTCCAATTTCCCGTAATTCGATAACATTTAACGCGTAACCCAATACTCATGTAATTAGTCTGAAATCAGGACATTCTCAGGCACCATCCCGTCAATCCAACCGAATACGCACTGTGAGTATACTTGACCCCTTTTTATTGAATTTTGGGTGTAACATACGTTCCTTATAAATCGAACTTATCAAACGAATGATTCAATTTGACAATTTATCACTTGCGAATAACTGTTTGCATAGATATACGTGATGCTAGTTGCATGTATGCTAGGACTTATACTCGTGACATCCCACCACAACTAGTATAGTACTATTTCGCCCGACGGGGTCTAGTTATGCCATCGAAGAGTCGAGCATCGAGGACTTAGCTGGTAGTATCAGTTTTGTGAGTATATATGTCGTGTATTACATTTATGCATGTGAAAATTCGCAGCACTTTTAATCTACTATACTATTACTTATCAACCCTGTATACTCGCCAATACTTTTGTATTGACAATATTTTAACGTATGTTGCAGGTTTAGTCGAAGTCTACATCAAATCAAGCTAGGAGTCTAGAAACTCGCCTAAAATCTAGGTTGTCGGATTTGAATTGTTCGAAAGGACAAGAAATCTGTGATAACTTATGTGATTATATTGTTTGTTAGTATGGGATAACAAATGTAATGAATATTATCGCAATATAGTCGTTATGGATTCTCTTGAGCAATCTGATTCGCCTAGCGCCGCGCCCCGATGATTCCGCCATCGGTTGGGGTGTGACATAAATAGTTCATTTTTCCTTTGAAAATCACTCTTATTAGAGTTCTTACAGATTTTTTACACATGTGTAGATAACTTACACATGTGTAAATTTTCTGTATTTACGAATTCGCTTAAAATTTTTAATTTGAATTGTTTTTTATTAAGTTCTGGTGATTTTTTCATTCGTTCTCACGTTTCTCACAATATTTAGCGTTCTCATTCAAACCTTTCCCTATATATATAAGACAGATATATATATATATATATATATATATATATATATATATATATATATGTATATACATATATATGTATATATGTATAGGGGAGGTTCATTTGAAAAGAATCTTCTTAAGAGAAGAAAAAATGAATTAATCTAGAACCTATATTTTTTTGATCAATGATTGTAAATCAATATATCATTTTTGTCCACTTTTAATTAATGCTTTAATTACTAGGGGTAGTATAGACATTTTGATGTAGAATATTAATAAATATTTTAAAGAGTTACTCAAGTCTTATGAATGCACCCATAAATTACTTTTTCACCATTATTTATGTATTGGCTGCTACACAAATTTTATTAGAAGTGACAAAATAATTTAAAAATTTTGTGTCCTACACATATTTTATTATGAGTCGCAAAATTATTTAAAAGTGCTTTGAGTCCTACACATTCTGTATCCTACACCAAAATATTGTTTTAATGGTGTAGGAAACGTTGAAAATGTAAGATCATGTGCAAGAATTTTAATTGTGTAAGGTGCACAACTATTTTATAAGATAGGCTCACTAAATGATTAGAGTTTATTAATTTGAATAGCAAAAATAAATAATAGACTCATTAAACGATTTGTTCAAATTACCTTTGTATCCTTTATTCTTTTTATTCTTAATTTTTAATTCTTCTCATTTGAACTCTCCACTATATGTATATACATATATATATATGTATGTATATACATATATATATATATATATATATGTGTGTGTATATATATATATATAGGGAACCGCTAAAATGAAAACCACCTCCAGCTGTAAGAACCTGCAAGAACCGAGAGAACCACTTTCTAGCCACTAGATGAACAAGATGGATGGATGAGATTAAAATTAAAATTAAATATATATTGTCTTATTATGTCTTTAATATTTTAATTCAAAAAGGGAACCGCTAAAATGAAAACCACCTCTAGCTGTAAGAACCGAGAGAACCACTTTCTAGCCACTAGATGAATAAGATGGATGGATGAGATTAAAATTAATATTAAATATATATTGTCTTATTATGTCTTTAATATTTTAACCCAAAAGGGTAGTTTAGTAAAATTACTCTTTTTTGTCTTTCTTATTTTTTATTACTTTTTGGTTTTATTATATTACTTTTTATTTTTTAAACAGAATTTTTCTATTAAAACCATTTTTTAATTCAAATTTTTCTACCAAAACAAATTTTTTTGTGTGCCGGTCTTTGCACGCCGTTTTTACGCCTTTCACGTATCGTTTTTTAACGCGTAGTTTTTGCATGCCGTTTTTTACGCTCGGCTTTTTCAAGCGTCGTTTTTTAACGCGCCGTTTTTCACGTCCCGTTTTAACGCGGCGTTTTTCATGTCCCGTTTTTTTCACGGCGTTTTTATGCCCCGTATTTACGCCCCTTGTTTAGGCGCCGTTTTATCACACGGTTTTTTACGTTTTACAATTTACGTAGAAAAAGTTTTTACGTTTTACGTTAAATAGTTTTTACATAAAAGTTTACGTTTTACGTTTTACGTTTTACATTAAAAAGTTTACGTTTTACGTTATACGTTAAACTTTTTAAACTTTTTACTTTTTACGTTTTACGTAAAACTTTTTACGTTTTACGTAAAACTTTTTACGTTTTACGTTTTACATACAACTTTTTACGTTTTATGTTAAACTATTTACGTTTTTACAGAAAACGGACAGAGTTTTCTCTGTTTTTAGAATAAGCCGACAACTCAAGTTCTCGTTATCTTTTCAAAACTCAACAATTTTCACCAATATAAACACAATATATAAAATTTCAATCAAAATACCAAACGTAACAAGTCACTAAAGTATCGGTTCGAGCTCGGTGCGTGTTAACAAAATAAAACTCAACAATTTTTACCGAATCTTCGTGTCGTTTTGTCGAACCGCGTTGACTGACTTTGACTTCCGTTTTGACCCAGAGTTGACCACAGTTGACCAGAACTCGAACTTGTTGAACCGAGTGTTGACTGAGTCGACTCGAACAGAAGCTAAGTTGACCGAGTCTGCTGTACTAGAAATAACCGAACTGAACATGAAAACCGACCCGAACCGACCGTGCCGCGAACCTGAATTTCAACTTAAAGGAGTGAACCGAGCCAAAACAGATTCCCGCCACCTTCGGCACCGCCATCCGTTACGAAAACGTCATCATCATAATCATCGAGAAAACGGGCATCACCGTCGGTCTCGATCAACACTACCGGTTAAGGTCTATATAAAAACACGAGTTCGCCTAAAAAGAACACTCATCGGAGTTTTTTGAAGACGTTAAAACAGCCACCGTTGTTCACCGGCCGAGCACCACCCTCTCCAAGCTGCTGAAGAACACCTCCACTCCGCCCGATTCCGGCGTTTCTGGCCGCCGTGCGTCCCCTGCCGCCGCTGCTTGCGGCTCATGTGGTTGCCGGAAAATGGCTTTACCGTTGGTACAAGCTGCTGAAGTTGATTCTTGTAGATTTAAACAAAATAAAGTAACAATAATATGTGGGAAAAACGGGGTTTAGCTAGACATCATCGAGCGGAGGATTTTTTGAACAAAGATGAGAGATGGTTGTTGGTTTGAGTTCTGATATGGGTTTCTCAATGTGCAGATGATTTTTTAACAAAGCTGAGAGATGGTGGTAAATGAGAGATGAGAGAGTTATATAAAGAGTCAGTGGTTTAAATGAAGTGAGAGGGAAGATTTGACATTTGGGGTAAATGACCAACATACCTTTTATGTTGGCATAATCTGATTGGTTGAGAGTGGTTCTCGCGGTTCTTACAACTGGAGGTGGTTTTCATTTTAGCACTCCCCTATATATATATATATATATATATATGTATGTATATACATATACATATATATATATATATATATATATAGGGTAAGGATAGTGTAAAAAGGGCCTAAAGTGTGAGAAGTGTATTATAACACTATATATAATACTATATAACACCATATAAACACCGTATAACAATATGTAACACCATATAACACTATGTAACACTATATATCATTATATAACAAATATAACACTATACATCTATCATAGACATGCTATCAGACAACCTATAGTGTTATATTTGTTATATAATGATATATAGTGTTACATAGTGTTATATGGTATTATATGGTGTTACATATTGTTATACGGTGTTTATATGGTGTTATATAGTATTATATATAGTGTTATAATACACTTCTCACACTTTGAGCACTTTTTACAGGATCTTCTACCTATATATATATATATATATATATATATAAATATATATATATATATATATATATATATATATATATATATACACATACATACATAGAGTAAGGTTCAAATGCAAATCACTAGTTAACTCGAAAACTAACAAAAAAAGTCTAAAAAACATACGAAATTTTTTTTTACCAATTTTCTCTATTTTATTTATATAAAAAAACTTTTTTTCAAAAAAAATAAAAATTTTGTAGTGCATATGTGTAATAGCACACATGTGTAATACACATGTGCACTACAGTTTTTTTTAAAGTTTTTTTTATATTCAAAAACTAGCGATTTTTAATAAAACAATTGTAAAAAAAATTTGTTGTGGTTTTTAGAATTTTTTAGTTAGTTTTCGAGTTTTCGCGTTAAAAGTTGTTTTCATTTGAACCATCCTCTATATACATATATATATTTATATATATATATATATATATATATATATATATACAGATATAGGTAGAGGATCCTGTACAAAGTCCATCTTTTGTATGAAGTGTAAGAAATAATTTGGGAATGACAAGTGTCCCTCATCTTAATTAATTCAAAAGAGTATATTAGTAATTGTACATTCTTGTCAATTAATTGATTTCCAATATAACTGAAAAAAATAAATGGCAATGAGAATGTTTACGGATTGATTCGAATTTTGTATTTTTTTGCAAGATCCAATACGATTATTATCTACGTATCATTCTTCATCAATTATAAATACAAGAAGTCTTATGAAATCGCTAGAGACAATACAGTTGTTTAACTTCTGCGCCCTTCTTCGATTCTGGTGTTTTAAAGGGTTATATACATACAGCTTCGATCTTGAATTGGTGGTTTAATGTTTTTTGGATTTCAGATAAAACACCATGACTTGAATCATAGTCATGGTGTTTTAAAATCTGGGAATGTTTCGTATTGATTGTCCAGATGTTAGAACACCATGGATGTAATCACAATACAATGTTTTCTGGATTCCAGATAAAACACCATGACTTGAATCATAGTCAATGTCTCCAGATTTTTTAAAACACCACGCCATGAACAATGTCTCTAGATAAAACACCATGACTTGAATCATAGTCAATTTATCCAGTTGTTTTAAAACACCACGCCATGAATCTGATTATACAATGTCTCCATATTAAACACCATGACTTGAATCATAGATGTTTAAAACACCACACCATGAACAATGTCTCCAGATAAAACACCATGACTTGAATCATAGTCATGGTGTTTTAAAATCTGGGAATGTTTTGTATTGATAAAACACCACGCCATGAACAATGTCTCCAGATAAAACACCATGACTTGAATCATAGATGTTTAAAACACCACGCAATGAACAATGTCTCCAGATAAAACACCATGACTTGAATCATAGTTAATTTATCCTGTTGTTTTAGAACACCCCGCCATAATCTGATTATAGATCTCTTTATGATAACGTATGAAGAATATGCAACCAAAGACCTCCCTACAATTAAGGTGAATCATTAATTCCGATATTTAAGGAAAAAGGAGTGAATGTAGGTGTTTTTGGTTGTGTAGGTTACGGTTACCATATTTCAAACATTGAAAAAGACACTATTGCCCTTCAATTTTACATAAGATCCCTCTAATTAAAACACAATTTACATTTTTATACCCTATTAAACTCAACCATTAGATCAAATATCCAATGGTTTAAAACACTTCTTACCCTTCTCACATTTTAAACACTTTTTACCATATCCCTACCCTACATATATATATACATATAATATATATATATATATGTATATATACATATGTATGTATATGTATATGTATATATACATATGTATATGTACATATACATACATATATGTAGAGTAGGGTTCACACGGAAAGTGTGTTTTTCCTAGAAAGTCTAGGAAGCGATCTGGTCCATCCGATTGATGTGTTTAAGGGTTGAGATTAAATCAATGGCAATCTTGTAATATTTGAGTTTAATTAATTGATTGTTTTAAATGAGTAGGGGCAATTTTGTCAATGGCCGTGTTTTAAATCAATTAGATAACCGCCCAGTTCCTAATTTCAAGCGATTTTCCCTCTCTCTCTCTCTCTCTCCAAACCCATCTTGGAAACCCCAATTGTCACACCCCAACCAATGGCGGAAACATCGGGATGAGACGAAGTGTGAAGATTGCTAGAGTCATCATAACGCTATTTGTGACAATATTTAATAAACCGTTTTCATTTCATAATTCTTTTGTCAACATTACAAAGAAATCAAATAACATCAAGTTCAAAGGAAATACAATACAACATAATCAACATTGATACAATGATTAAACCTAAACGTCTATATGTGTATCTAGGCATCAACGCTACTTCATTTCATAGCATCATCGTCCTCAACCTGTAACATGTTTAAAATAAAGTTCAATGCAAAAGCAAGGACGAGTATACAAGTTTAAGCATAAGTATAAGTATAAGTATAAAAGTTTAAAACGAATCCACATGGCAACTTAGTTTATACGAGATCAACCTATCGTGGCATGCAATATTTCTAGCCAACCTCTGTTTATGCAAGAAAGTTTAATTAATTCAACATGACCCAAGTTTAAGGGGGGCGGTGCGTTACTCCTATAGCGCTATACATGTCGAAGGGAGGCTCGTGAGAGCTAATGACTAAAACATATCACATAAGTATGGTCCACGTAAGCATCAAGTATGATAACATAGTATTCATGTATAAGGATTGTTTTGTGCATTGCATGAAGAATAAGTTTAAGTGTAGTTTAATAGTAAAACATGTTACACCCCAAAAAGTGGTAAACATAAAAAGGGGGTTGCGAGTATACTCACAAATTTGCATATGCTTTCCGATTATCCAATGTGACGAAGTTGATGAGGTTAGAAGGTTGAATGTGTTTGTTTAGGGATTTAGGAAGTTAAAACACAAGAATATAAGTATTCAAAAGTAATCATCTTTTAACACTAAGTACTTGTTCTTGACACTATGAAACCTCAAGGGTTAATGTTTTCATGAGTAATATACCCATTAGAATCGTAACAAGTCTTATGCCTTAGATGATGTTATTCTAATGTCTTGAAAAATGAACACAACTCCACCATCAAGAGTTCGAATAGTATGTATAGGTATAAGTATTATAGGTATTATTTAGTCCATTAATCAAGCATGAGGTAGAAGATTATTCTTCATTTAGGCACCTCGTGTTATCATAGATGTCATGTATGGGGTAGGAAGGACATGCTTCCATTTAGGAACCCCTTGAATGTTCACCACTTCACTTGGTGTAACAACAACCAAGGAGGGTCACGAACTAGGATTTGCACAATAGCATAAACAACCTAACTATAGAGAAATCATCAAATCACGTGAGGATTGTATGTAGGACAACCCAAGTTGTTCCCTAATCACTCATGTATCAAAGGCTATGTTTGACATGATTTGTGGGTTGAAACCCTAGACAAAACACCAAGTTTATGAGGTTTAATCCTCTGATTTTAAATGTCTCAACCTTCTTTTTAAGCTTAACCAACCATGGGATAAGTTGTAAGCATTAGGACATAGGTATGAGATGTGTTGAACACAAGTTACATAGGTATAAACAAGTTTTTGATGAACATAAAAACAAACAGAAAGTTTATGGATGATTTCGGGGCATTTCCAGGTCTGATTTCTCCAAGGAGAAGTCTAGGAATCGAACCCCATGATTATCCAAGTAAGTAGGAAAAAGAATCAAGTGATTACGTTAAGAAATGAGTGAGTTATGCTCATTTTCGTGAAGGGGTGTCAATCTGCTCGAACCTTTGCTTTCAGCTACGGTTTGGAGGATGTTTTGAGAGTTTTTAGTGTTGCAAAAGTGGTAGGGAGGCTGGTTATAAGTGGTATTTATAGGGGGAAGGATTAGGGTTTCAATGGGTTGGGCTTTGGAAGTGTTTAGAAGGGGTTACACCTTGAAACTAGCCCACAAAACCCAACTATATGGGGCTGAATTTTGCTGAATTGGGGCTGCCATATTTCTTTATTTTTTTTATTTTTTAAAACATTATAATGAGTAATTTTGTTAATTAAGTTGTGTGATAATATGCAACAATGTTTCCCTTAACTTGTAACAAGGTGAAATATGAAATAAAACATGATTTAACTAGGTAAAAAGTGTAATGTACAAGTATGTAACATGTTTGTAAGTGACAAGTATATGTCACATATTAGATGATTAACTGTTGTATAAATAAGCATATTATTAGGGGTTTTTAGGTATCAACAATATAAGGACAAGCATGGACATGCATCGTGAATAAGTATAAGTATGAATTACAAATAAGGATTCGATGTACAATGAATTCGAACGTATGAACATGTATGAATATGTAGATGGTGAATTTAAAGAAATACGAATTTTATTTATGATCCAAGTCTCGGATTTTACAACGAAAAGACGACTACAATAATACAAGATTTTCAAAAATAGCATTACAAGGCGAGCTTTCTAATTATGGAAAGTATGAAAAAGCAGGGCGTTACAGTCTCCCCTCCTTTAGGAAATTTCGTCCCGAAATTTATTCAAGAGGAAGACCTTAGAGAAAAAGCATTTTGGCTAAAAGAATCGAGACTTGGGAGTTTTGAAACGTTTAGAAAAGTACGAAATTTTGAAGAACGATAGGATAGGAATTTGTTTGACTAAAATGGGTTGAGGCGTTTAAGCATAGGTAAAACGGGTATGCGTGCGCATAGGCAAAAGAGTTTAAATAAGTTTGAATGTGAACGTGGTTTATATGAAAGAAAGGATAATGGAGAATAATAGGAGTATGGGGTGAACAATTGACACTAAATGAATGCAAGTGTATGAATGATATAAGTATTAGATAGACGAAAGTAGCGTGTTAAAGATGAAGTCTCGGCATGGATAATCGGATATGATGCGTTTGTGAGTTGTTTAAAGCTTGTATTAGGTCCAAAAGGTCTGTAAAACACTGAATTTCTCATGGCACGTTTTACGAAAGTTTGGTAACATGGTGAAAACACTTATATATAGGAAGTACCAGCGGCGTATCCACCATGTTTTGACCATGTTACGTCCGTTTCATCTTCGGTGTCATGTTACGTTCCGTGTATTACCATACGCAGTAGCACACTCTATAGTTCTCATACGCCTATCACTATAATCCCGTGTGCACCCGTGATTATTTTGATCGTCGCATGATCCGCATAGCTTGTACTAGTTGTGTATGAATCGGGGTATACATAAAAAAAATTTAGAATGTGTACGTACAAGAATGTAGTATATAAGCAAGTCCATGTTTAAGTATGTGTGGGACCCACGCAAGCGAATCCCTCAGGTTGCGCTCGCGTATAGGTACGAATGTATGAATCATGAGTAAGGATGAAAGTATGAGCATAAGTTTAAGTATGAATACGCATGTATGTATGAGCATAAACATAAAACGTGTAAGTAGTATGTGTACAAGTAGAAGCGTAAAACGTATAAGTAGTATGCGTATAAGTACAAGCATAAGACGTATGAACATAGGTGTAGGTATGAAAAATAAATATTGCGTAAATAGTGTTTGTTGGGACACCACGGATCTAAGTGTATAAAACATTCAAAAGGTCGAGTATGTAAATACGAATAATATAAATGATGTTATCGCGAGGTATCGACCAAAATGTGTACGATGATATGCATGTATAGTTGTTTAAATGAAACATTGAGTTTATCGAATCAAAATTAGGTTGACCTTGGTTGAAAGGGTAGAATATAGTTGTGTATGTAAGAGGTTATAAAGTACTAATTGGTTAAGCATAATGTATTTTTGTAATGACTGAAATGCTACTTTTGTTAAAAAAAAAAAAAATTCATGTAAGTCAAAGATTGTCGGTTCCCATGAAGACTTCTTGCCCGCGTGTTTTGTAAATTGGTGTAGGAAAAAGGTTTTCGTTAAAAAGTAAGTTCATTTCATCAAATAAGAAATTATGAATTTAGGAGGTCCTTGTGAAAACTAGGATCTTTAGAAGGGAAATTTAGCAAAAGGACTTAGAAATAAAAATAAAATAACAATTGATTTGTTGGTGTTGGAAAGGATATTTGGTAAAACAATCATATAACTTCTATAAGATCTTATAAGTATTCGGGAAAGGTTGGTTGGATTTTGATTAAAAGTAGAAGGTGGGCATGTTTTAGTGATTAAGTCGAATATGAAGTTCATGGGCAAGAGTTTCATTGAACCGATTAAATTGATAGGTAGCATTTCGTAAGGTTCTGAAGTTCGAGCAATAAAACGTTTTAAGACATGATTATGAATTTCGCATATATGAATTGAGTGAAAATAGATTGTAGAATAAAAAGTACGTTTGATAAAACAATGTATTTCGAAATCTGTATGAGTGGGTATTTTTAAATAACATTAAACAATTTGGGTATAAAGTATGATCGAGTTTGCATAATAAGATGTTTCGAAAGAGAAGTTTTGGTAACAGTCACCTAAGTTAGGGAATCACCCCTAACTCGTTGGTGAGGTCGTTTTAAGGAAAAGGGAGTGGAGCTAATCGTCAAGGTAAGGAAGTCACTCCCATCTCGATGATATTTCTCCACTTGTCGTTACAAGGAAAACGAATTTAAATTATATGAAATCATGCATATGTATAAATGTATGGAAAAGGTTCAATATGTTGTGTGTGTGAAAAGAGAAATCGAAAGTAAACTCGAGTTTGAAAGATTGCATCGTATAAATAAATAATAGAAACACATGTTTGACCAAAGTTTGGAGTGTTCCAAACGGAACTTTGACTAACCAAAGTGGTCGAAAAGTCTTTTGAATTTGAGGAGCATGCTTTGGCCTAATAGGTAAAATACTCTCGCCGACAAGTCGGTTAACGGTATTTACCCTTCCGGTTACTACATGTCCCAAATTAATCGAAATTTCGAGACTTGGCGGGATTTATGAAAAAAATCAAGGAGTGGAACAAGTCGCCAAGGTGCGGGTTTCACCCCTAACTTGACGGTTTCGTATCCTAAGTGTGGTTGGTACTCGTCGGGTCAAAATTTAATTTCAACACTTTGACGAGGGTCCACTAGAATTTGAAATTTGAACTTCTCCATCAAGGTGAGGATTTCACTCCTAACTTGATGGTGAATTTCGTGTAAAAAGAAAAGGAAAGTGGATGGATTGAGAGTTGTTCACCAAATTATGGGTTTCACGCCTATTTTGGTGAACTCGTCTCGTTTGTGTAATATGTGTGTTGTCGGATTTAGAATAATCGAGTAAAACACGTGAGGAAAAGTGTATATTAAAGATTAAACAAACAAGTATAACATGTCAAGAACATCACAATAAAAGTGAAATGATGAAACGAATATTAACGCATAAAAAGTATGTCAAGAACACACATAAAGGATAAAATGAAGAAACAAGTATTAACACATAATAAAATCAAGTATAGCATGTTAAGTGTTAACCCACAAGTGACACATATGCTTACAAGATCAAAAGAGAATAAATAAAAGCAAATAAGATAGCATGCTAGTAATTTCAAGTAAAACATACGAATAAAGCTCTAGAACTATAGACTAGGTTATAGCATTCCTACTTTTCCTAATTCCCTATAGTTATGGCTCTGATACCAATCTGTCACACCCCAACCAATGGCGGAAACATCGGGATGAGACGAAGTGTGAAGATTGCTAGAGTCATCATAACGCTATTTGTGACAATATTTAATAAACCGATTTCATTTCATAATTCTTTTGTCAACATTACAAAGAAATCAAATAACATCAAGTTCAAAGGAAATACAATACAACATAATCAACATTGATACAATGATTAAACCTAAACGTCTATATGTGTATCTAGGCATCAACGCTACTTCATTTCATAGCATCATCGTCCTCAACCTGTAACTTGTTTAAAATAAAGTTCAATGCAAAAGCAAAGGCGAGTATACAAGTTTAAGCATAAGTATAAGTATGAGTATAAAAGTTTAAAACGAATCCACATGGCAACTTAGTTTATACGAGATCAACCTATCGTGGCATGCAATATTTCTAGCCAACCTCTGTTTACGCAAGAAAGTTTAATTAATTCAACATGACCCAAGTTTAAGGGGGGCGGTGCGTTACTCCTATAGCGCTATACATGTCGAAGGGAGGCTCGTGAGAGCTAATGACTAAAACATATCACATAAGTATGGTCCACGTAAGCATCAAGTATGATAACATAGTATTCATGTATAAGGATTGTTTTGTGCATTGCATAAAGAATAAGTTTAAGTGTAGTTTAATAGTAAAACATGTTACACCCCAAAAAGTGGTAAACATAAAAAGGGGGTTGCGAGTATACTCACAAATTTGCATATGCTTTCCGATTATCCAATGTGACGAAGTTGATGAGGTTAGAAGGTTGAATGTGTTTGTTTAGGGATTTAGGAAGTTAAAACACAAGAATATAAGTATTCAAAAGTAATCATCTTTTAACACTAAGTACTTGTTCTTGACACTATGAAACCTCAAGGGTTAATGTTTTCATGAGTAATATACCCATTAGAATCGTAACAAGTCTTATGCCTTAGATGATGTTATTCTAATATCTTGAAAAATGAACACAACTCCACCATCAAGAGTTCGAATAGTATGTATAGGTATAAGTATTATAGGTATTATTTAGTCCATTAATCAAGCATGAGGTAGAAGATTATTCTTCATTTAGGCACCTCGTGTTATCATAGATGTCATGTATGGGGTAGGAAGGACATGCTTCCATTTAGGAACCCCTTGAATGTTCACCACTTCACTTGGTGTAACAACAACCAAGGAGGGTCACGAACTAGGATTTGCACAATAGCATAAACAACCTAACTATAGAGAAATCATCAAATCACGTGAGGATTATATGTAGGACAACCCAAGTTGTTCCCTAATCACTCATGTATCAAAGGCTATTTTTGACATGATTTGTGGGTTGAAACCCTAGACAAAACACCAAGTTTATGAGGTTTAATCCTCTGATTTTAAATGTCTCAACCTTGTTTTTAAGCTTAACCAACCATGGGATAAGTTGTAAGCATTAGGACATAGGTATGAGATGTGTTGAACACAAGTTACATAGGTATAAACAAGTTTTTGATGAACATAAAAACAAACAGAAAGTTTATGGATGATTTCGGGGCATTTCCAGGTCTGATTTCTCCAAGGAGAAGTCTAGGAATCGAACCCCATGATTATCCAAGTAAGTAGGAAAAAGAATCAAGTGATTTCGTTAAGAAATGAGTGAGTTATGCTCATTTTCGTGAAGGGGTGTCAATCTGCTCGAACCTTTGCTTTCAGCTACGGTTTGGAGGATATTTTGAGAATTTTTAGTGTTGCAAAAGTGGTAGGGAGGCTGGTTATAAGTGGTATTTATAGGGGGAAGGATTAGGGTTTCAATGGGTTGGGCTTTGGAAGTGTTTAGAAGGGGTTACACCTTGAAACTAGCCCACAAAACCCAACTATATGGGGCTGAATTTTGCTGAATTGGGGCTGCCATATTTCTTTATTTTTTTTATTTTTTAAAACATTATAATGAGTAATTTTGTTAATTAAGTTGTGTAATAATATGCAACAATGTTTCCCTTAACTTGTAACAAGGTGAAATATGAAATAAAACATGATTTAACTAGGTAAAAAGTGTAATGTACAAGTATGTAACATGTTTGTAAGTGACAAGTATATGTCACATATTAGATGATTAACTGTTGTATAAATAAGCATATTATTAGGGGTTTTTAGGTATCAACAATATAAGGACAAGCATGGACATGCATCGTGAATAAGTATAAGTATGAATTA
Source organism: Helianthus annuus (assembly GCF_002127325.2). Taxonomy (NCBI): domain Eukaryota; kingdom Viridiplantae; phylum Streptophyta; class Magnoliopsida; order Asterales; family Asteraceae; genus Helianthus; species Helianthus annuus. The sequence continues at coordinate 90,522,645 of NC_035434.2, forward strand.
CAAATAAGGATTCGATGTACAATGAATTCGAACGTATGAACATGTATGAATATGTAGATGGTGAATTTAAAGAAATACGAATTTTATTTATGATCCAAGTCTCGGATTTTACAACGAAAAGACGACTACAATAATACAAGATTTCCAAAAATAGCATTACAAGGCGAGCTTTCTAATTATGGAAAGTATGAAAAAGCAGGGCGTTACACCAATCCCTACCAAAAATAACTACAATCATGGAAGAAGATAACTTTAGAAACGATGGAGAGCACCGGATCAAATTAAAACACTTCTCCATCTCCACCATCTCCGAGTTCATTATCACCATTCAAATATTGTTCTTATCATCTCCGTTTTCTTGACGATGTGTTTTAACAGCAAGCAAATTAATACAATTGTGTTTTAGCAGCAAGCAGATTCATACAGTTGTGGTTTAGCATCCAATTTCATACAGATGTGTTTTAACAGCAAGCAGATTCATACAGTTGTGTTTTAGCATTCAGATTCATACAGATGTGTTTTAACAGCAAACATATTCATACAGTTGTGTTTTAATAGCAAGCAGATTCATACAGATGTGTTTTAACAGCAAGCAGATTCATACAGTTATGTTTTAGCATTCAGATTCATAAAGTTGTGTTTTAGCATCCAGATTCATACAGATGTGTTTTAACAGCAAGCAGATTCATACAGTTGTGTTTTAGCATTCAGATTCATACAGTTGTGTTTTAACAGCAAACAGATTCATACAGTTGTGTTTTAACAGCAAACAGATTCATACACTTGTGTTTTAGCATTCAGATTCATACAGTTGTGTTTTAACAGCAATCAGCTTCATACAGTTGTGTTTTAGCACTCAGATTCATACAGTTGTGTTTTAACAGCAATCAGATTCATACCTTGTGTTTTACCATCTTTATATTGTGGGAACTATAAAAAAAATTGACTTTAGCTCTGTAAACTGTTAAAACACAGCACCAAGAACATGCTGATAAATTCTAGTAATCTTCTGAACAATGGAATATGCGATGTAATGTGACATAGACAATAACATAAAACACATTCAGATTGTTAAAATGCAAAAGAACTATTAAAACACAACCTGATTATATATTGACTTCAGAGTGTTAAAACACACTGACTTCAACCTCTCTAACTGGTAACACACATCACTAAGAACATGCTGATAGTTTTCAGATAAACACATTAACTTCCAGATTTGAATTCGAAAATAATAAAAATTCCGAAAATCATGGAATTTTAGTTAATGAAGATACATTCCAAAAATACAATTAAAATGTGAAATTACATGATAGCCCTTCTACTTAAAATCCCTCAATGACACATGTCCAATTCTTATTCCTTCCTAGACTTTCTAGGAAAAATAGACTTTCCACCCAACTCCTAATATATATATATATATATATATATATATATATATATATATATGAACAGGATCAGGAGAGAACGCCTCAAAGTGTGAGAACGGTGAGAACGATTTTCAGCCACAGGATCTTAGTGGTTTGTGGCTTAGATTGATGCGGTGGCAATTTTGTAAATAATAGCGGCTTTGGAACTACCAGGAGGGGTAAAATAGGAAGATCCAAGCAAATGTGCACATGCTAATCACATGCTATTTTCCCCTATCATATTTAAACGCCAATAATTTTTTATACGTGATTATTTTTCGAAAAAAAAATACACCATAAAACTCAGCGTTTTTTATCTTTCCAACGAGTATACTATTGATATACTTTTCGAAAAAAAATTAACTGGGTTTTATGACGTTTTTCTGAACTGAGTGTTTTATGGCGTTTTAGACTAGGTATTTTCATGGCGTTTTTCTGAACTTGCTCCATAATAGCGCATCCCACATAATTACGCATGCCACATATTAGAGCATCTGTTAGAGCATCCAGTACTAGAGCATCTGATTAGAGCATCTAGTACTAGAGCATCTATTAGAGCATCTGATTAGAGCATCTAGTACTAGAGCATCAATTATCTGATTAGCGCATCAAACAATAGAGCATCTGCTGCTGCTCGATTCTGCATTGCTTGAATACTGCATTTGTTTTCTAAGTCTAAATTTCTAACAATGTTTTTCTGAAATAGGTGTTTTTATGACGTTTTAACTAGGTATTTTCATGGCGTTTTTAACTGAGTGTTTTATGGCGTTTTCAACTGAGTTTTTTCATGGCGTTTTTCTGAACTGGGTGTTTTATGGCGTTTTTAACTAGGTATTTTTCATGGCATTTTTCTGAATTGGGTGTTTTTATGGCGTTTTATTTGAACAGCCAGTTCATGTGAGTGGGTTTTTTGATAATATTACCCCTTAGTGTAATTTAGCATCAATGCCACATGTCACCACCAAAATCGTTCTCACCTCCAAATATATATACATATACATATATGTATATATATATGTACATATACATATATGTATATCTATATGTATATATACATATACATATATGTATATATATATATATGTATATATATATGTACATATACATATATGTATATCTATATGTATATATACATATACATATATGTATATATATATATATGTATATATATATATATATAGGGTAGGGTTCATGCGAGAACCACCTTTATTGCGAGAACCGCGAGAACCAATGTGAACATGGGGCAATTTTGTAAATATCCAAACAATTATTAAAACACGCACCTGATGTCGGACTTCAATCATATATTCAATTATAATCAATATAGCCTTTCACGTCCAAACTATCCACAGGCTCTACACATTCTCTCAATTTCTCCACTCCATCTATCTGCATTTCATTCTGATTACATACGAATCTCTCAACATTTCACCATCACCAGTTCGTCGATTACAATCGATTCACCGTATCGAAGCATTTGGATTGACATTCTATCGGAGATTTGAGATTTTACAAGCATATATTTCAGATTTTGTCATACAATCAAGGTTAGTTCCCAAAATTTTGAACAAAATTAGTCGTATAAACTTTGTTACGAACATAATCACAGATCGTACTTGTTTTCTTACATTCATAATTAGGGCAACGTGATTGTAAACACTGTGGATTTATAATCCGTTCGCAATTAGGGCTAATTAGGGCAACGTGATTACAATAATAGTCAATATGACAGTATATTAAGGGATAACCATCGGAATCGCAATACAATCGCCGGAATATGTGGTGTATCATTGATAATGTGCATTGTAACATAGATATTGTGCAATGTAACATATATACTTTGTGCATTATAACATTTATATTGTCATCTAAATCGAGCATGTTTGCAAGTTTATACAAATCATTTGTGCTTTTTTTTATATGATATATATTACATCGTTTGCATATTGTTGATACGGAATTCGTGTTGTATTGTGTGATATATTGGTATGCACATGTGCATATGTTGACATCATAAGTTTATCACGGAATATGTTATTAAGGTAATGTTTGGTATTATATATGCACATGTGCATAAATTGTAATAATAAGTCAATATGCACATGTGCATAGTTTGCAATAACATGTGAATAATGTATTTTAGTTTTATTTTGATGTAACGTATGGTTATGCACATATGCATTTCATGTTAAATTATGTTAATAAGATGTTGTTGTGTGATATATGCATATATACATATATGCACATGTGCATAGATTTACAAAATATGTTATTATGCACAGGCGCATAATTTGTGATATTATGTTATTGATATATTTAACAGCTATTAAGGTATTTGCCATTTTTGAACATGTTAATTGTAGATCATCAATTGAAAAAAAAATCGGAAATTTTTTTTTTTTTTTTGAAGAAAGTCACATATGTATTAAAATCAAGAGATAAAGGATCGTCAAAAATGCTAGACGCAGACACGGACGCAGACGAAGGCGCAACGAAAGAGAATACGAATAATAAACAAAAAGGTTATATTATGTTGATTATTTATAATTCTTATTTTGATTGATCAGTAATTAAATATGTTTTTATGCACATGTGCTTCATTGTATTAATGTTTTTTTGCTGATAGTATACTGTGTATAAACATGTTAAGTTTATAAATGAAGATGTGAAAAAAGCGAGGAAGGATGTGCACAAGGACATTAATAGGAGGATTAGCAAGCGGAAACAAGAGGAAACAACAAATGAAGGTTTTGGTGAAGTTCGCACGACAAATAATAGAAGGTTATCAACATTAAAAGCCAATAGTGACAAGGATGTCAATAAGGCAGATAACACTGTTGTTGATGGTATGTGTTATTTAATTTTTTTTTAAAAAAAATAAACTTTAAGATGCACATGTGCATTAGTATGTAAGAACATCTCATAACATGTGTTGTTGCGTTTGCACATGTGCATATAATGTGTGGATAAACATGTTCAATGAAAGAAGGGATATCATCAAAAAGAGTTAAGAAACTAGCAAAAAGATCAACATCACAAATAGTTGAAACAATCGCATAAAAGACAGAGAGTAAAGAAATTGTTAGAGGGACAGAATGTAAAAAAAATTGTTAGAGCTGTCAACTGGAGATATATACGGACACGTTTGTTGCCACATCAAATGTTGATGGAGTTGGACGCAATGTCTAAAAACCAGAAGGTTGTAGTTAAAAAAAATGGGGTTTGGTAGTATTCTGAATTTTAAAACGGACAGCTTACCATCAAATTTGTCATATTTTGTTGTGGATAAGTTTAGAGGGAAAGAGATGGTCATTAAATTGGATGTTGGTAACATAAAGGTGGACGATGATGTAATTAGTGGGTTGTTGGGGTTAAAGAACAGTGGGGTTGTTTTGAACTGTCAACGGAAAGAGAAAATGAAAGGAAAAAAAGGACGAAACAAAGAAAGACAAAAAATGTGCATAGTTATGTACATCTGCAAACTTTGACAGAATGGGTTATTAAGGTCATTTATGCTGATGTACATGTGCATAATTATGCAACATGCACATGTGCATAATTTCCAGAATATGTTAATAAGGTCGTTTATGTTGATGCACATGTGCATAATGTATATAGTGATAATAAACTTAAAGTTAATGCACATATTCATTGATAATTTATGTTTATTGATCCTACTTTTTCTTTTATTTTATTTTGTTTATTATTGTAGATCAACAATGGAAAAAAATTGAAGAAAGCATCTTTTTTGAAACCAAGGGATGAAAGGTCAATTAAAATGCCTGATGGAATGGAATATGATTACACGATGGTTAAACAAAAAGGTAAAAAGGTTGATTAATGTTTGATGATCCAGATGGGAGTTTATGCACATGTGCATCCCTTTATTAAATTCATGTTAAATGATATCACTTATGTAAACACATTAAATATATCGTGCAGGTGCGTGCAGGTGCGCAAGAAGAAACAAACACAAAAAAAGGCGGGCAATTAAGCGAACTCGTGATGAAACCCCCCAAAAAGGAGGTTACATGTTGAAACGTAAAAAAAGGAGGTGACGGGGTGCGTGCGGTAAAGAACAAGAAGTTGGCAAGATCAACGGTAACGGCGACGGTTGATACTGATGACCATATGGTTGTATTCAGATTCAACATAGGGTATCCAATATAGCATGCCATTAGGTGTAGAATGTACAATATTTGTAATTGTTCCTGTAGTGTAGAATGTACAACACTTGTAATTGTTTGTAATTGTTCATTTGTAATTGTTCATGTATACATAAAAAGTAAAACATATAACATTCTAATTAATAAGGTATATGGCGTGTGTACGCACGTGTTCAACATTTATTTAGTGATGATTACGGGGCGTTGGTAATGTGATGCACATGTGCATAACGTTATGTACTGATGGTTAACAGTTTATTTGTGATGATCATGGATTGTTATCAATATAATGCACATGTGCATGATTATGTGATATATGAAAATAAAAGTATTGAATGTAAGAAATAACAGTTATTGTTTAATGTTTATTAGTGATGATTACTGGGTGTTAATAATGTGATGCACATGTGCATAATTATGTACCGTTGGTTAACAGTTTATTTTTTTGATGATTACATATGGTTGTCAACATAATGCACATGTGCAGGATTACATGATGTATGAAAATATAAGTAACTTATGTAATAAACCAATTGTTTGTTTAATGTTTAATGATAAAAAAGGGTTGATAATTAAACATGGATTATGGTGTAAAATTACAAATTAAAGCCCTGAAAAGAAACTTGGAAATCTTAGCTGAAAAAAAAATAGAAAAAAAAAAACGATAGAAAGCAAATTAAAGCAATAGGGGATCATGTATCCATAGATTCATAACATCATTTCTTTCTACAACTCCTCTTTTTATTCTTCATGCCCTTCCCTTTTTTTTGTATTTTACTTCCTGAGTGTTACAGCCTGCACTTTGATTTTCGACCACAACTAGATCGTCACCCGTTAGAGCTGCTGCTTGCATTCTCATTTCCGTGGCCTGCAGCTTGACCCTGTCCACCACCATCATCTTTCTTAATCTCCACATGTGGTAAGTTGTTCTCCAGCGTCTCATCACCAATATCGACATCTTCTTCCCCTGCTTCCTTCTTGTTTTTCTTAATCCCCTCAACCTGAATTCAACACAACCATTCAAATAAAACAACAAGCAATTCTTCCAGTTTTCCAACAATTGAAAAGCTTACATCATCAATGTCGACCGTTGCGTTGTTTACTAAAAGTGCTTGCCTTTTCGTCTTGCTCACTAGTTTCTTACAGTTGGTGACAAACCGATCGAGCTCCCAGAGCGTTTCTGTGTCCAAAGCCTCTATGTCAATCTCTATTTCATCACCCACTTGCGCCAACTGATCATTCCTCTTACGTTCCTCTTTCGTACGATCTGCAACAACTGTGGCAACCGGGTCACTAAATTTTGGCTTCTTGGATCTCTCAGGCGTCTGTATATCGTCCCACGAACTTCAATCGAATTCATATACAGCAGAAAACTCATTCACATGCTGATTAGTAGGCAATTTTGCCTGAATCGGTCTAAAGAGCATCTCGAAATAGGACAACAGCTGATGAGCCATTCCATGAACCTCATCCGTCTTGGGGTTATAAAGCATCGCATTCTCAAACACCAACCGAACATCGGAGGCAAAATCAAGTGGACTAGAATACATATTCTTGGACAAATTCAACTTAACCAAACCCAAGTCAAGTAGTATAGGTTGCCTGAATCGGTCTAAAAAGCATCTCGAAATTCGACGTATTTTCCGAGTGCCAACCCCACCCATATTGACCCGTCTTCATTCTGGTGTCTCTCAGCAGTGCCAAAAGCTGCATAAACTCCACCCATGCCTCCCCGGTTGTCGGCTTGTTCTTCCATTTGCAATCCCACATAGTCAACTCCCCTATTTTTTGTAGTTGTCCGCCACCCAAGACCCTTTGTTTGCTACCATTCTGTATATAATTGGATAGTTATCCATAAGATTCAATACCACTCGAGGAAGACGACTCGCCACTGCTTGAACTGCTCGATCCGCTAGAACTGCTGCTTGCATTCTCATTTCCATGACCTGCAGCTTGACCCTGTCCACCACCATCATCTTTCTCAATCTCCACATGTGGGAAGCTGCTCTCCAGCATCTCATCGCCAATATCAACTCCCCTATTTTTTGTAGTTGTCCGCCACCCAAGACCCTTTGTTTACTGCAATTCTGTACATAATTGGATAGTTATCCATAAGGCACTTGTTCATAATCCATACATCAACGACATAGTCTAATTTTCAACATAATGCACATGTGCATATAATTTAATACAATATCATTTGCAATCAACATAATGCACATGTGCATATAATTTAATACAACATCATTTACAGTAAATATAATGCACATGTGCATATCATTTAATACAATATCATTTACAAAGTATATACATCATTTACAGTCAACATAATACCTTTTAGTCACAAATCGAATGAATTGCAACTCTTGATGTTATGTATTTATAGGTGTATTGTGTCTGTCAACTGTATTATCGGAAGATGGACCAACAATGTCACCAACAATGTCTGCATCAGATGTATGAGAAGGATTATCAGAGAATTTATGAGGAAGAACATCAGATGTAAATGGTGATGTAGAGGATGCTGTAAACACCGTTTCCGGCTGCCACCGCTGTGAAATCCGGTGTGTTACATGATTGCCTTCGTAAACACCGTGCCTAATTTATTTGGCTAAATCCGATGTAAATTAAAGATTTATATATGAACCTTTTACCTGAGAAGATACCACTTGGCTAAAAATTCACAATCACTTCTGACCTGCAACTACCACCAAACACCAAACAAGAATGCCTAATTTATTTGGGATTCGAATAGAATAAAACCTGCTGGAGTATGCTATATGTAAAATTGAATTACTTACAGCAGCCATCGTCCTGTCATTGCAACTTGTTTCGATTCCAGAACAACCAAATAAATCTTTCAAAACGAGATTCGAATCAAGGGCAAATCATAAATTGAAATCATAGCATAAACATCTGAACTGGATTCGAAAACTAAAACCTTCAGATGCCGTAGGTTCAACTCCAACATGAGATGAGTCAGACGAAGCCATGTGTAGCCGAAATCAGTATCCCAACGCCGTAATCAGTATCCCAATCGAATCCCCTGTAAGATCGCCGCCGTGAAACTCACCACCGTAGATCTCCGTTGCCGATTAAGCAAAATCTCCAGCGAAACCCTAGATTGTGAATGACGATGGTGAACAGGGGCTGAAATAAGAGGAGAGCGTGTTTTTTTATTAAATGTCATTTAATTACAAATTTGCCATGTGTTCACATTGGTTCTCGCGGTTCTCGCAATAATGGGTGGTTCCTAACGGATCTTTATCATATATATATATATATATATATATATATATATATATATATATATATATAATGAGAACCTACTTGAGTTGAGAAAACTCAAAAAACCTTTGTAAAAACCTCATTTAACATTTTTATTTTTTTAACAAAATAGGAAATGTAACATACATATATTTGAACATTTTTTATAAAAGAAAAACAACAAAAGCGCCGAGTATTTTATATTTTGAAAATGTTTAAAATTTCATGTTACATAATATGTATGTCCAAAAAAATGTAACATACAAGTTTTGAACATTTAAAAAAAAACTCGTAGGCGCTTTTTACATTTTTTTATTAAAATGTTCAATAGATTTATGTTATATTCCCTATTTTTTTAGAAAAAAATAAAAATGTTACATAGGATTTTTTTGAGTTTTTTCAACTCAAGTGGGTTTCCGTTTTATCTTTCACACACACACACACACACACACACACACACACACACATATATATATATATATATATATATATATATATATATGAGGAGGGATAGAAAGAAAACCCATTTTAATTAAGAAAACTATGAAAAACCAAATGAATGGACCTCCTTTTACCACATGTTACACCTTTTCTGCTGGAACATGTAACAGCTTGACACGTATAACATGTACTGAAAAGCACTTTCTGCAACATGTACTGAAAAATGCTATGTGTGTCAACCTGTTACATATTCCAGCATAAAAGGTATAACACGTAGCAAAAGGAGGTCCATTCATTTGGGTTTTCATAGTTTCCTTAACTTATATAAGATTTCATTCTATAATTGCCCTATATATAGGTGCATATAGATTTCAATTATTTAACAATGGTCATACAAAACTTGATTGAACATATAAAAATGATAATTGTCTTACAACGTCAACACTAAAAGTTCACATGTTCAAAACATCGAAAAGAAATAATATATAGAGAGAGAAAGAAAGAAAGAGTGAGAGAGAAAGCAAGAGCAAAAGAGAGAGTAAATGGTCTATGATATGCTAGGAGATTGGCCGTGTAAATGGTTTGTACAAGAAAACAAACTACCAAGATCAAGGGATCTTACTTTGATGAAGATCCAAACCGTGGGTGTGGAGAAAATATGCACCCAATGTTGTCAAATGCGATAGGCACACGCAAGCTGCAAAATCCTCTCCTATCACCTAGACGTAAGGCGAAAAAAAGCGCACGCCCCAAGAGATGTTAGGCACATAAATAGGAAACATACAGAACATATAGAATACACTTATAAATATTAAAAATATGAGAAAATTTAGTGAAAATGGGGTTTTTACTAAATATTTTGGACACTAATTATATTTATATATGTGTTGTATAAATAATTATTCGTGTGTTTGTGTTGTAAGATGTGAGAGCCTCATAACAAACCAACCTATGTCCAACATGGGGATAAGATAAATGAGATATCGATGCATGAAGTTGTATGGTTGGAACAAATAAAGATGAGAAAAATAGACTGAACTATATCAACTTTTCCAACATACGTGTGATTGTAAAACTTGAAGTGGTATATAAGAGGTGACACTCTTTGAAAAATATTTCCTTAAAGACAAACACTAGCGGGGACCCTGGATATGTACAAAACCTAACATATATTTTAGTGTTTCCTTTTTTAATTTTGGAAATAAGTCGTTTATTTGTTTACTTTTAATTTTAAGAATAAAAATATTCAAAAACTGACAAAAGGAGTGATTTCATGGTGAAAAATAAGACTTTCACAAGAAAGCAGAAGAGTCACACCCCAGTGCCCTAGCCACATGCACCTGTGCTTCATTTGTGACATTTGCAATTTTTAAACATTGTACAATTTCGATCATTTTCGTATTCAATAAAATGTTATATTTTACTTACGAAATACGTAATCGTATGATCGAGTGAAAAGATATTCACGACATATTCGGAACAATATCCAAGTTTTATATGCCTTTATACCCTTCACATAGCTTAAATTACAAATTAGAAGGGCTAAAAATGGTAAACACGTGATAATACAAGTCCAAGGGCTTAATCTTTCAAAAGGTGAAACATTTGTTCTCAAAGGGTCTTACGGTGCCGGACCCTTACGGTCCGTAAGGGACACCCAACATAGCAGAAATTCCAGTTGTCCATTTAGCTGCATTCCTTGGCCTCCAAGACGCGAATTTGCCACCAGTTCACCTCATTTTGACATGTGTGATGACACTCATCAGTCCTTAACACCTCATTGGACACTTGACTTGATTTGGTGATCCTTTGATCACTATAATTAGCCTTGATCTTGTTCATTCAAACTTGCACCTTTCATTTTCTTCCTCTCTTCTATTTGGATACTATAATAGGTGCATCGTAAATAGCTTGCGTCAGGCTGCTCGGCTTGCGTCTCTTTTGGGTTTTGTAAGACGCATGTCATTGCGCCAGGCTAATGTGACAACCCTCACAATTACAGGTACTGTATAATTAATTAATCACAATTATGTGCTTAATGACTGTGCTTGATTACAACTGACAACTCAAACTGCTTTATGATTTCTGCATCATACATACACATATTTCATACTGTCATTCCGTATATTACACACAAACTTTAGTGACATACTTGATGCACAAAGCATAGTTAGCACACTGAACGGATAATTCAGAAATATGCTGACAACGCCAGCAATAGACAGACAGTGTCTGTAAGGCCCAATATGGGCCAGGGACAGGATATTACACTAGTATGGAGTGTAGGGAAATGAGGACCATAAAACTGCGTCACTAGGTGATAGTTACAGTACCGGGAAGTGCCTAAAACACACTTTAAATGCAGAATTCTGCACTCATTAATAAAATTCAGCATTTTTAAAATACTAGTAAAGTGCAAAAATATGTCAAAAAGGTCCTGTATACTTTCCTAAGTGCCGGGGATTAAAAGTGTTGCAAAAATATATATAAAAGTCACTTTAAGGAATAATTAAACACTTTAACGGAACGGTATCCAACCGAATAACCGGAGATTACCCAGAACACTAAATTTTTGCCAAACACATTGTTTTACTATTTCTTGGCTAGTCGTGATCCCCGAACACCCTAACACCCACTAAAAATCAAAGTAACTAACTTATATAAGAGTATGCTTGAATTCTAACAGGTAGTTACTTGTTAGTTGGAAAAACTTTACCTTAATCCCCCTAGTCCGAATTCGGTCCCCATGTGGACCCACACAACATTCTTACCATACCTCATAATCTTCCACTTGATTTAATTCCATTTCTTTATTGGGTGTTGCTTGTTGTGATAACTAAAAACTTAATGAAAGGATCCTATAAGTAAGGCTTTAGAGATCACAACCATACTTCACTCATCACACCCCTCACCTCACTCTCCTCTCTCCCTCTCTCGGCCACCCTACCACCGCCAACATCACCACCATTCCACCACCATCTCTTCCACTTTTCAAGCTTTGTTCAAGTGTATAAGGTGAATCAAAGGTGCTTGAACTTGTGGAACTTCAAAGGAGCCTTGTTTCTTGCTTCACCATCATCTTTTCTCATCATCTTCTTCACTAAATTCTACCCTAGCCTTGTGCTAGTAGTAAGTTACTTGTACACCCTTGTTCATCTTGTTGTTGTGATCAAAAGTTGTAGTATGTTTAGTATGTTCAAATCACTAAAGAAACAAGAACACTAAAAGATGAACATGAAATCCTACATAAAAAGTATACTTAAAGATGAAAAATGCTACTAGTTTGATGTTGTCATGAGTATGTTGTTAGTTTTATGGTGATCCTTGATTATGTGGTGTTAAACACCATGTGAATCTTGTTAAATAATACGTGAAAGTATGATTTAACAAGACTAGAAAGTGGTTTGTGTCACATAAAAAGACCACTTTCTAACTAGACATGAACTTGATAAGAATGATTTTTCACAAAATATAAACTAACTAGTAAGTTGATGAGTATGTTAATCCAAGTTTTACAAAAGGTTTTTGTAAACAAACCAAGTTCAAGAAACGTTCTCTAAAATTTTATGACTTTTACATACTCTTACATAATTTTTGTAAGTAAAATAAGTTTAAAAAGCTTTTATTTACAAGAAGAGTTCAAGAGTTAAATTTTTGTAAAAATTTCTTATAAGTTGTAAACACTAAATTATTTTAAGAGAATGATATTTAAAGAAATAAATACGTTTCCGAAGGTAACTAGGTCTACTAAAAGTCTTACCAAGTTACAATGCGTTTTCGAGATATATCAAGTTCATGACTAGTGTGAAACACATATATTTTGCTCTTGGTAATGTAAAAATGATTCAAGGATTGTTGTTGATTGATTTTGAAAAGAAATGATATGCTTAATAGCATGGACACCTCCGTTTTTAGGGGAAACTCTGGCGAAATTTTCTAAAAATCGCAAGACTTAGAAAATATTTTTCTAGCAAGTGCTTACGAACATATTTTTAACCTTGTTTTCAAAATAAACTTCACCGTGATTTTTATTACAAAAATACTAAGTGCCGGAGGTTGATTTTCGTAAGTAATATCTGATAAATATATATTTAGAATATATATTTCATACTAAAACTCTCGTGTGATTATTTGTTTATTTGAGAACTAGTTATATTATTTTTAGGGCAAAATAATATAACTTATGTATACCATGAACTTACGACTCCAAAATAATACCAAAACTCTCGCGAAATAAATATTTAACTTACGCAATTATTATTGCAATACGAAATGTTAAAACGTAACGTATGTGATATTTCAGAAAAATACTTTTACACGTATATTTTTGGTAAAAATATTATTTTAGAAAATTTATGAAGTAAAATATAATATTCTTGGGAAAAATATAGATGTTTTAGACAAATAATTTAAATATATTTTGCTAAGTGGGACTTAAAAATATATTTTTCGAAATTACAAGTGCACATGTATAAATACCCACATCCTTGGGAAGGAAATATGCGTATAAAATACTTGAGAAATTCGGATACAAAATAGTTGCCTAACTATTATTCCAAACCCCTAAAGACAAAATTTAAGTTAAAATAATAATTATTATTTTAACAAGAAGTTAAGACTTGGAATAATGACAAAGTAACGTAACTCAAACCCATAAATACAAAGGCAAGGCACGGCCCGTTCATCTAACAAACATTAGCACATTGTAGGGGGTCGTATTTGCTGACGAGACCGGAGATTTGAGTACGATTTCAGGAGACGCACTTCTGTGAGTTCATGTCCCCCTTTTCTCTTTACTGCTTTTCAGTTTTATACTTCGGGGGTGAAATACATGCGACAATTATTACAAACTTTTACTTACATGGAATGGTTAGCGTAGGGAGGGTTTTTACTACTAGATCATGTGAGGGGTGGGTACAACACTTAAGGCCATTAATCCTCGTTGTTAGGACCGAGGGACACAAGAGTGATAGATCTATTTGGGTGTAGCGAGCCCACACTCGTGAGGCCGGGGCGGCCCATAGAGGTGACTGTGTCTTACCGCCGAAGCCCGTTAACAAATTTGCTAGGTTTGAGTTTTCCTTCACCTTCTCACACATACCGGTGGCTTTGCAACCCATTGGTGATCTCTTTTTCCTTATTGCTACATACCAGGGACTTTTATTCATACATGAAAGGTTTATACATACTCACTTTTACATGAACTCGCTTAACTTTTGTTGATTTTTCAAACTACATGTATTTCAAGAAATTAGTGGATCTGGCGAAGTGTGCAATCGTGTTATGCTGCATAGGGAATAATGATGTCATCCAGGTTTAGGAGGTGTGACCCTTGCCTGGACGGGTTACAAGTCTTAAACCGTGCTTTTATTAAAACCTTTTGTTGTGTCATGTGAACACGTTTTAAATTCATGTCATGTTTATAACTTGTTTTTATGTGTCGACATTTTAAACAATGATGTTGTGGTAACTTTAAACTTGATGAATGGATGACTATCATGTGTTTTATTTACATATAGCATTGTTATGATTGTTGCTGTGGTATTAAGAAGTCACACCAAATAAACCCACGCTTCCGCAAAAGCCAGGGTGTGACAGCTTGGTATCAGAGCCTTGATCATAGCGAACTAGGATTCTTTCTCGAGTCTAGAACATGATCACTAGGGCTCTCACAAAAACATTTTTACATTGCATACGCTAAACGTCCAGATCCAGGGTACAAAACATTTTTACAAATAAAAGGCACAAATACATTTTTTTTAAAAATTTATGGTTCAGTCTTAGAGACTGAGCGAGTTTAGTCTTAGAGACTGAGGGAGTTCAGCCTTAGAGGTTGGGGAGGTTCAGCCTTAAAGGCTGGGGAGGTTCAGCCTTAAAGGCTGCGGAGGTTCAGTCTTAGAGACTGAATGGTTCAATGTTAGAGATTGGGGAGGTTTAGTCTTAGAGACTGGGAGTTGGTCTTAGAGACCAAGGAGTTAGTCTGAGAGGCTAGGGAGTTCACTCTGAGAGGCTGGGAGGGTAGTCTAGGGAGACTAGGAGAATTACTTGTTTGCTTTATTGTGAGTTACATGTTTATTTGATTTCATGTTGATATATGTGCATATGTGTGGTTGTGTTACAGACACCATGGTTTCTTCTTCCGATACAGAAGTATCAGACACAGTGGACCCCATGGCGGTTATGTCAGATGATGAGATGCCTTCCGAGGGAGATGTTTACACGTCAGATACCATGAGCATGAATGACGATGATTTTCAGCCGTTCGCTCTGCCAGACATCGGAGTTGAGATTCAGCCTGCTGATGGCATTCCTTCTAGGGATCTACCTCTTGCGGTGATCTCTTCTGTCACACCCCGACCATGTAAAACATCAAATCGTGGCGGAAACTTCGGGGAGTGTTGTAACAGAATTATTGTTTCACAACCATGGCAATACAAAGTTGTATTTTATTGATCAAACGAATGAGTTGCATTGTCTTAAAACAACTGAAACAAAGAGTACATAACATGTTTTTAACTAATCTAGCTCCATTTTATGTCACTAAGGCCCAAGTCCACCCTACCGTGTCACGAACATCCTATGCATTAGCTCCTGAAACACATGTGAAAATAGGTACGTCAGCATAAAAATGCCTGTGAGTAACATAGGTTTTCCGAAAATTGGATTCATGACTTAGGTTTTAGAAAAATGTTTAATGAAAATTCAGTCATGAACCTTGTTAATTGAATTGTTTGTAAAATCATTGAAAAGCGATGATAGATATGTATTTTTGAAAGAATAATGTAAGGTTAAATGAATACCAAATAAAAATGAGTTTGTATAAGATAAGTTGTTTGTAAAACAATGTCTTGTGGAAAATATGTTATTTGTATAAAATGTATAAGTCCAAATTGAATGATTTAAATAACGCTACGACATGTAATATAATACAAGCACTTATATATATGAAGTACCAGTGGCGTATCCACCATGCTTGTATCACATTACACACGTCTCGTTACTTAAATCACTTACCCAAACAAACCACCAATGTAAATTGCCCATGTCTAAACCATTTGTCAAATGTCATTGGGAAAACCATGTCAAAATGTTTATGTCAAAATGTAGTCCATGAAATGTGTATATCAATATCAAAATGTCTATGGCAAATGTCAATCATGTAATGTGTAAACAAAATGTCATGTATGGCAAGTGGAATATGTATCAACTAAACCATAGGTGAAAATGCACAAAACAGTATATTGAAGTAAAACGTGGTTTAAATCAACGTTATGTTTTGTGGAATTGCATGCTATACTGATACAAATATCTATGCGGTATTGTGAAAATGCATACATTCAAGCTTTGCGACTGTGGCGATAGCCTTTAAACAAATTAAAGGTTTATCTGAGTTATGTATATCGAATTCGGTCATTCCTTTCATCCAAACATACCTAGGATGTTAGGAGTGGGAGTTGTCAATTCCTATGGTACCACTACCTACTAACGAACAGTGTGATCAATGTTAATGAATGTATTTTTGTCCCATTTAAACAAACCAAATGTCATACCAAAATGTAAGCATGTGAAAACAATGCACTAAGTATGCAATCAAACAAACATACATAGCGTAAAGTGTACTGTAAAACAATGTACTAAGTATACACACAATGGACATACCTAGCATGTGATGTGAAACAAATGTACTAAGTATGATGAACATACATAGCATGAAATATCATGTAAAACAATGTACTAAGTATGCACACAATGGTCATACATAGCATAAAATGTAATGTGAAACAATGTACTAAGTATGCACACAATGGACATACATAGCATGAAATGTAATGTAAAACGATGTACTAAGTATGCACACAATGGACATACATAGCATGAAACACAATGAAATCATGTACTATAAGTGTACTAAAGAACATAGCAAGCATATGATGTGAAAACAAGAAAGCACGAAAGTAACAAGTAGGCACATGTGTTTCACCCCAAAATGTTTGAAAAACAGTAAAAGAGGGGTCTATGTACTCACTTGAGATTGCTTAGAAGTCCTAGGATAACCACCAAGCAAAGCTAGAAGATCACGGAATCAAACGACACCCAATATAGGTATCTACATTAATAAACGGACCTATCGGAGGATCGGGTAGTACGAGGGTTTGTAAACCAAATAAGTGTGGGAACTTATGTAATATGGTTTGACAAAGCCTACATACTAAAACAAAACCTATCCTAAGTGCTTCTGACCCGTTACAACCCGTTTAGGTAGCTTACGCCACTTTAACGCGTCGTTTGCGTAAAACGCGTTTGGAACGCCTAACTAGCCCTATGACAAGTAAGATATGCCTTAACATGTTTAATATTGTTGCTAAATCAGTTTAGATGTCAAAAATTTAGTTACATAGGCTTAAAATGAATTTTAGCATGAAAAGGGTATTTTGGTAATTTACCTAAGGCATAAAAACTACTTATCATATAGCTACTTATACGACGTGACCATAAGGTATAACCTCGGAAGGTTATTCCCTATACAACTATGGTCACCTAAAGTATTTGGTCGGATCCTAAAGATCGACCAAATGGGTCGTGTTCGAAAGTATAAGCGATTGTTTAGATCGCTTACCTTTACGACCCTAGACAAGCACAATTCTAAAAGCGACGAGCTAAACATGCTAGAACATGTTTAGTTAAGTTAGAAAACAGGTTTGGTATTAAAACAAACGGTTTTAATACCCTAGAGTAGTTTGGTTACAAAATACGCGAGAAAACGCATTTTGGCCGAAACTACGACTCGTCACTGAGCCTAGATAACATGGTAATCAGTAGGTATAGTCACTAGGGACTATAACCATCGTGATTATGCTCACGTTATGAAGTTCAAACGAACTTCGCATCGACCATAAACTGGTTAATGTAGAAAGTCAAACGCAGTTCGACTTTAATGCTAAAATGAATGATAAGCACGAAAGAAAACTTACAGAAGGTCCCCGCAAGATTTGATCCGATTTTCTCTCAGGTAGGAAGCATATACTTCCACTTAGAGAGTAGAAATCAGATTCAAATTGTGGGTTTTGAAGTACAACATGGAGGGGGTATTTATAGGTGTAGTAGAACCGTTAAGATCGTTCCTCGTTATCCGAGATTCAATCCTAGCCGTACACATCGAGCCCATAGTTTTAGAAAACCAGGGGAGCCCCTAAACCAGCCCATAAAAACCCAAAAACAATGTGCATAAGTGGGTAACAGCTGGAAATGGCTGGAATGCATTTTCTGCTGTCTGGGGGTTGCTTACGGACTGTAAGCAGGTCCATACGGTCCGTAAGGACCCTGCAGACCAGCAATATTTCAGTTTTGGCAGTTTTGGTCTCTGTGCACGTATGGTCGTGTTTTGGCACTTCTAACACTCGTCAAACCCATTTTTAAGCTCTATAAGGATATTAAAGTATAGGGAACATGAAACATACTCAAAAATATGCCGGATGTCGGTTTGTTTGGCCGTACGATTGCGTTGTTCGGTTAATTACGACGGAAGTCGTAACAGACGCAAAAACGGTCCAAATTGCGCGACGAATTGATTTTTGACAAGCTAATCACTAAAACATAATATTTTAATGATTACATAAATTTTTGGATGTCCGGATGTATTAAGAACGTAAGTCATGCGCGAAAATGCAATCTTATGCACTTTTTGACGCTTTTAGTCCCTGAATGTGCATAAAGTTTATTTTAGCACACCGAACCCCTGAAAGCCTATTTCTAAGCTATGTAAAGGATATTTAGGGTGTGTTTAACTTATGATCATGTTCCAGAATGTTCATTACATTTCAAATTGGCATACTTTCGCAGTTTGTTAATTTTAGTCCCTGTAAGCGAATAAGCTTGATTTTGCCATACCAAAGCCTTAAAAAATTATTTCTAAGTTATGTAAAGGTTATTTAAGGTATGTTAAGCATAAATTGATGTTTTGGAGTATTTGTCGCGTTAAACTGATTACGTTTACGCACCGGTTTGCGTATAATTCTCTAGAAAGCGATATAGTGTTTGAAATTGGATAAAAGTCAAAACATGAAAAACTTCAAACATAAACAAACAAATATTGGGATCAAACAACTTTATTTCATTGATAACTGAACTGGTTACAATGATTACAAGCACAGATGTTATAGTCTCCCCTACTTGTGGAAATTTCGTCCCGAAATTTGTTTAGAGGAAACTCGTGGGAAAAGATGCGGATACTTCGCCTTCATTTGATCTTCACGTTCCCAAGTAAACTCAGGTCCACGTTTAGATTCCCAACGAACTTTAACCAATGGAATGCGCTTGCGTTTAAGCCATTTGACTTCACGATCCATAATTTCCACAGGTTTCTCAACAAAATGCAATGTTTTATCAACACGAATTTCGTCAAGTGGTATGTGGAGGTTCTCATCAGCTAAGCACTTCTTGAGATTGGATACGTGGAAAGTTGGATGAACATTACCAAGTTCAGGAGGTAATTCAAGTCTGTAGGCTACCTTACCAATTCTTTCGACGATCTTGAATGGTCCAACATATCTAGGTGCAAGTTTTCCTGTCTTTCCAAATCTGATCACACCTATCCAAGGTGAGACCTTAAGTAATACACGATCACCGACTTGAAATTCCAAGGGCTTGCGTCGTTGGTCCGCGTAACTCTTTTGACGGCTACGAGCTGTCTGTAGGTTATCACGAACTTTCTTAACCTTATCAGTTGTCTCTAGAATGAGGTCAGGTCCAGTAAGCTGAGCCTCACCTATCTCATTCTAGCAGACTGGTGAACGACATTTTCGACCATAGAGAGCCTCAAAAGGAGCCATGTTGATGCTGGAGTGATAACTGTTGTTGTAGGAGAATTCAATCAATGGAAGATGTGAATCCCAACTACCACCAAAGTCGATCACACAAGCTCTAAGCATATCCTCAAATTCTGGATTGTTCTTTCAGTTTGGCCATCTGTTTGTGGATGATAAGCTGTGCTCAGATTAAGTTGGGTTCCCATAGCAGATTGCATGGTTCTCCAAAAACGAGAAGAAAAGCGAGCATCTCTGTCAGAAATAATGTTCAAGGGAACACCATGTCGACATACGATTTCATCCACATATATTTTAGCCAGATTTTCAGCAGATAGATCCTCACGGATTGGCAGGAAATGTGCTGACTTTGTAAGACGATCAATGACTACCCAGATGGCATCATGACCTTTCTTTGTGCGCGGAAGTTTAGTAATGAGATCCATAGCAATGTTTTCCCATTTCCAAACTGAAATCTCTGGTTGCTCCAAAAGACTAGAAGGATGTTAGTGTTCAGCCTTAACCTTGAGAAAAGTAAGGCATTTTGAAACGTACAAGGCAATGTCTTTCTTCATACCAGGCCACCAATACTGAGTACGAAGATCCTTATACATCTTATCTGAGCCGGGATGAACAGAATAACGAGACTTATGGGCTTCATCCATAAGCAAGGTGCGAAGATCATCTTGGCTTGGGGCCCACAAGCGGTCCATGAAGTAATATGATCCATCTTCCTTCAGCACAAGATTAGGTTTGATGTGACAGGGTAAGTCCTTACCCATCAAGTCTTGTGAAACACAAGGATGTTGAGCCTGAGAAATGCGTGCTTTGATGCCGGATCGAGCTTGAATATCAGATTGAACACGAACACAATGAAGTTTAGTACGTTCCTTACGACTCAATGCGTCAGCCACAACATTCGCTTTACCAGGTTGGTAGCGAATTTCGCAATCATAGTCGTTTAGAAGTTCAATCCAACGTCTTTGCCTCATGTTGAGTTCTTTCTGATTGAAGATATGCTGAAGACTTTTGTGGTAAGTGAAAACCACACATTTTGTACCGTACAAATAGTGTCTCCAGATTTTGAGAGCGTAGACAAGTACACCCAACTCAAGATCATGAGTGGTGTAGTTTCTCTCATGCACCTTCAATTGCCTCGATGCGTAGGCTATGACTTTGTTCATTTGCATCAGAACACAGCCAAGACCCAATTTCGATGCATCACAATAAACGACGAAATCGTCATTGCCCTCAGGCAAAGTCAGAATAGGTGCGTCACAAAGCTTCTGCTTCAAGGTCTGAAATGCTTCCTCTTGCTTAAAACCCCAATCAAAGGATTTATTCTTCTGAGTTAGAGCAGTTAGAGGAACTGCAATCTTCGAGAAGTTCTCGATGAAGCGGCGGTAATAACCCGCAAGACCAAGAAAAGAATGAACTTTAGTAGGAGTAGTAGGCATATCCCAATCCTTAATCGCACTAATCATGGAGGGATCTACGTGAATACCTTGTTCGTTGACAATATGTCCCAAAAACTGAACTTCCTTAAGCCAAAATTCACACTTGGAGAATTTGGCAAAAAGTTGCTCTTTCTTCAGGAGTTCCAGAGTAAGACGAAGATGTTGCTCATGATCAGATCGTGTCTTAGAGTAAATCAAGATGTCATCGAAAAAAACAATGATGAACTTATCTAAATAAGGCTTACAAACCCTATTCATCAAGTCCATGAAAACAGCAGGAGCATTGGTCAAACCGAATGGCATGACTGTGAACTCATAATGCCCATAACGAGTGCGGAATGCTGTCTTGGGAATATCCTCTTCATGCACACGAAGTTGATGATACCCAGAACGAAGGTCAACCTTCGAAAAGCAAGTAGCACCCTGTAACTGGTCAAAGAGATCATCAATGCGGGGTAGGGGATATCGATTCTTGATGGTAAGCTTATTCAGCTCACGAAAATCGATGCACATTCTGAAGGATCCATCCTTCTTCTTGACAAAAAGAACGGGAGCACCCCAAGGTGAAAAGCTAGGACGGATAAAACCCTTGTCAGAAAGCTCCTCAAGCTGCTTAGACAGTTCTTGCATCTCAGACGGTGCAAGACGATATGGAGCTCTGGCAATAGGATTTGCACCAGGTACGAGATCAATACGGAACTCGACTTGGCATGCTGGAGGTAGACCAGGTAACTCTTCAGGAAACAGCTCCGGATAATCCCGAATAACAGGAATATCTTGAATAGACTTACCTTTTCCTTTATCTGTTGTAACATGTGCCAAGAAGGCCACATAATTCTTTCGCAGATACTTCCGAGCTTGAAAACAAGACATAAGCTTGAGGCTACTAGCAGGTTTCTCACCACGAACCTGTAGGATCTCACCTGACGAAAGCGGCACACGAACGATCTTCTCAAAACAAACTACCTCTGCGCGATGCTTAGCTAACCAATCCATACCCACGATAATGTCGATGCTTCCAAGTTGCATAGGTGTGAGGTCAATAAGAAAGAGATGGTTGTTAAGGTTCAACTGGCAGTTGCGAAGAACAGAATCAAGAACAACGGGTTCTCCACTAGCAACTTCTACTGTCAAAGGCTTACCTAGTTTCGTTCTAGACACACGAAGCAATGGCTCGAAAGATAAAGACACAAAACTCTTATCGGCCCCTGAATCAAAAAGAATAGATGCATGTTGGTTATTAACAAAGAACGTACCGTTCACCACATCATTGTCTGCTTGCGCCTCTTGTGCATTCATGTTAAAAGCTCGACCTCGAGCTGGAGCCTGATTCTGATTCAGGTTTGCATTCACCAATCTTGGACACTGGTTACGGTAGTGGGTCAGATCTCCACAATTAAAGCACGAACCAGGAGGAAAGTGAGGTCGTGCAGCTTGTGCTTGCTGTTGAACAGGCGGTTGAGCAGTCTGTCGAGCTGGGTTACGTGCAGCCAGATTCTGAGTAAAACGACATACGTCAGAAAGATGACCCGACTTCCCACAGTTGGTACAGAAACGACATTGAAGTTGTGGCTGATGGTGGCTATTGCATCTGTTGCACAAAGGTGCATTCCCTGCATACTGTTTCTTAGCTGGTAGCTGCGCTGGCTGATTGGGAGCTGCTTGGTTAGCTTGGACGGTGAGAGCAAAATTTTAGGAAGCCTTACGCTTCCTAGAACCCTTTGCAGAACCCGAATCCTTACCCTGCTTGTTTTTACCTTTCTTGCTATCCTTCTTATCAGACTCCTGTTTCTTGCCTTTGTCACCCTTTCTATGCAGTTTACTTTCAAATCTGCGACTTAGTCAATGTCGCAGATAGCTCGATTGCCTGACGAACAGTGGTAGGATTACTACCAGTAACGATGTCTTGTACGGAGTCAGGTAGACCATCGATGTACCTCTCGATAGCCTTCTCGAGTGGGGTAAACATTGTTGGGCATAATAAACTCAGCTCCTCATACCTATCAGTATATGCCCGGTGCACACCACTTTCCTGTTTCAAATCATCAAATTCCCTCTGTAACGCTCGCAGTTCATGACGAGGACAAAACTCCCTCATCATAAGAGTTCTTAGTTCAGCCCATGTTTGTGCAAGAGCAACTTCTGCACCACGGTCTCTCATAACCCCGTTCCACCATGTCAAAGCCCTCTTCTGAAATACGCTAGAAGCGAACTCGACCTTGCGGTTCTCAGGACCCAGAACGTGACGGAAAGTAATCTCAATGCTCTCGAACCATTGAAGGAGCCCAGTTGCCCCTTCAGTACCACTGAACTTGAGTGGTTTAGCCGAATTAAAGCTCTTGAAGTTACAAGGAGCATTCTGATTGTTATTGGCTTGGTTCACCTGAGCGATAATGTTTGGGAGTGCGGCAGCCATGTGCTGTGCCAGGATATCTGCCATTTCGACATTAGATAACGGGTTTTCACGCCGAGGAGGCATGCTAAAAAGAGGAAACATGAGAGGAAACGAGTGAGATGATTAGATGGAAAAGAACGAGATGAAACAAAATCAACAAAAGCAAGGACGGTGGTCATTTGTCCATATCACAAAGCAGACAAATGACACACAAAGACTAATCAAAGTAAATGGGTCCATAAATAATGCTTAGCGAAGACATGCTCGCCTATAAGTGAACACTCACCCCAAGAGTTCCCAGGTAAGAATGATTGGTCCGATTATGTGGATTTGTATGAACACTCTAGCCTTAGACAGAAAACCCAGGGTACAGGCATTCACCCTTCCAGTTTGCATGTGTTCACACTATTTAGAACCCAAAACTTTGACGATATTTTGAAAACTTGGAAGGCACAAGGCCAAAAGAATCATTCAAAAACAAATGATAAATTTTCAAAATCAATTTGGAAAATCAAAAGGGTTCAAAACCATATAATAAATCTTTTGGAAACAGAAGATTGTTTTTAAAAAAATCGTTTTAGAAAACTGGGTTCTCGTTTTGGTGATCACCTAAGGATAGGTGAAGTGCATGTTTTAAGATCTAAACACAAGCTAACTTGTGTTGGGGTCCTAGAAAGGTTATAGTCTAGGTCAAAGCATTACTAATAACCTAATTCCCTATAACCATTGGCTCTGATACCAACTCTTCTGTCACACCCCGACCATGTAAAACATTAAATCGTGGCGGAAACGTCGGGGAGTGTTGAAACAGAATTATTGTTTCACAACCATGACAATACAAAGTTATATTTTATTGATCAAACAAATGAGTTACATTGTCTTAAAACAACTGAAACAAAGAGTACATAACTTGTTTTTTAACAAGTCTAGCTCCATTTTATGTCACTAAGGCCCAAGTCCACCCTAGCGTGTCACGAACATCCTATGCATTAGCTCCTGAAACACATGTGAAAATAGGTACGTCAGCATAAAAATGCCTGTGAGTAACATAGGTTTCGCGAAAATTGGATTCATGACTTAGGTTTTAGAAAAATGTTTAATGAAAATTCAGTCATGAACCTTGTTAATTGTATTGTTTGTAAAATCATTTGAAAAGCGATGATAGATATGTATTTTTGAAAGAATAATGTAAGGTTAAATGAATACCAAATAAAAATGAGTTTGTATAAGATAAGTTGTTTGTAAAACAATGTCTTGTGGAAAATCTGTTATTTGTATAAAATGTATAAGTCCAAATTAAATAATTTAAATAACGCTACGACATGTAATATAATACAAGCACTTATATATATGAAGTACCAGTGGCGTATCCACCATGCTTGTATCCACCAATGTAAATTGCCCATGTCTAAACCATTTGTCAAATGTCATTGGGAAAACCATGTCAAAATGTTTATGTCAAAATGTAGTCCATGAAATGTGTATATCAATATCAAAATGTCTATGTCAAATGTCAATCCTGTAATGTGTAAACAAAATGTCATGTATGGCAAGTGGAATATGTATAAACTAAACCATAGGTGAAAATGCACAAAACAATATATTGAAGTAAAACGTGGTTTAAATCAACGTTATGTTTTGTGGAATTGCATGCTATACTGATACAAACATCTATGCGGTATTGTGAAAATGCATACATTCAAGCTTTGCGACTGTGGCGATAGCCTTTAAACAAATTAAAGGTTTATCTGAGTTATGTATATCGAATTCGGTCATTCCTTTCATCCAAACATACCTAGGATGTCAGGAATGGGAGTTGTCAATTCCTATGGTACCCCTACCTACTAATGAACGGCGTGATCAATGTTAATGAATGTATTTTTGTCCCATTTAAACAAACCAAATGTCATACCAAAATGTAAGCATGTGAAAACAATGCACTAAGTATGCAATCAAACAAACATACATAGCGTAAAGTGTACTGTAAAACAATGTACTAAGTATGCACACAATGGACATACCTAGCATGTGATGTGAAATAAATGTACTAAGTATGATGAACATACATAGCATGAAATATCATGTAAAACAATGTACTAAGTATGCACACAATGGTCATACATAGCATAAAATGTAATGTGAAACGATGTACTAAGTATGCACACAATGGACATACATAGCATGAAATGTAATGTAAAACGATGTACTAAGTATGCACACAATGGACATACATAGCATGAAACACAATGAAATCATGTACTATAAGTGTACTAAAGAACATAGCAAGCATATGATGTGAAAACAAGAAAGCACGAAAGTAACAAGTAGGCACATGTGTTTCACCCCAAAATGTTTGAAAAACAGTAAAAGAGGGGTCTATGTACTCACTTGAGATTGCTTAGAAGTCCTAGGATAACCACCAAGCAAAGCTAGAAGATCACGGAATCAAACGGCACCTAATATAGGTATCTACATTAATAAACGGACCTATCGGAGGATCGGGTAGTACGAGGCTTTGTAAACCAAATAAGCGTGGGAACTTATGTAATATGGTTTGACAAAGCCTACATACTAAAACAAAACCTATCCTAAGTGCTTCTGACCCATTACGACCCGTTTAGGTAGCTTACGCCACTTTAATGCGTCGTTTGCGTAAAACGCGTTTGGAATGCCTAACTAGCCCTATGACAAGTAAGATATGCCTTAACATGTTTAATATTCTTGCTAAATCAGTTTAGATGTCAAAAATTTAGTTACATAGGCTTAAAATGAATTTTAGCGTGAAAAGGGTATTTTGGTAATTTACCTAAGGCATAAGAACTACTTATCATATAGCTACTTAAACGACGTGACCATAAGGAATAACCTCGGAAGGTCATTCCCTATACAACTATGGTCACCTAAAGTATTTGGTCGGATCCTAAAGATCGACCAAATGGGTCGGGTTCGAAAGTATAAGCGATTGTTTAGATCGCTTACCTTTACGACCCTAGACAAGCACAATTCTAAAAGCGACGAGCTAAACATGCTAGAACATGTTTAGTTAAGTTAGAAAAGAGGTTTGGTATTAAAACAAACAATTTTAATACCCTAGCATAGTTTGGTTACAAAATACGCGAGAAAACGCATTTTGGCCGAAACTACGACTCGTCACTGAGCCTAAATAACGTGGTAATGAGTTGGCATAGTCACTAGGGACTATAACCATTGTGATTACGCTCACGTTATGAAGTTCAAACGAACTTTGCATCGACAATAAACTGGTTAATGCAGAAAGTTAAACGCAGATCGACTTTAACGCTAAAACGAATGATAAGCACGAAAGAAAACTTACAGAAGGTCCCCGGAAGATTTGATCCGATTTTCTCTCAGGTAGAAAGCATATACTTCCACTTAGAGAGTAGAAATCAGATTCAAATTGTGGGTTTTGAAGTGCAACATGGAGGGGGTATTTATAGGTGTACACATCGAGCCCATAGTTTTAGAAAACCAGGGGAGCCCCTAAACCAGCCCATAAAAACCCAAAAACCACGTGCACAAGTGGGTAACCGCTGGAAATGGCTGGAATGCATTTTCTGCTGTCTTGGGGTTGCTTATGGACCATAAGCAGGTCCATACGGTCCGTAAGGACCCTGCAGACTAGCAATATTTCAGTTTGGGCAGTTTTGGTCCCTGTGCGCGTATTGTCGTGTTTTGGCACTTCTAACACCCGTCAAACCCATTTTAAGCTATATAAGGATGTTAAAGTATAGGGAACATGAAACATACTAAAAAATATGCCGGATGTCAGTTCGTTTGGCCGTACGATTGCGTTGTTCGGTTAATTACGACGGAAGTCGTAACGGACGCAAAAACGGTCCAAATTGCGCGACGAATGGATTTTTGACAAGCCAATCACTAAAACATAATATTTTAATGATTACATAAATTTTTGGATGTCCGGATGTATTCAGAACGTAAGTTATGCGCGAAAATGCAAACTTATGCACTTTTTGACGCTTTTAGTCCCTGAATGTGCATAAAGTTTATTTTAGCACACCGAACCCCTCAAAGCCTATTTCTAAGCTATGTAAAGGATATTTAGGGTGTGGTTAACTTACGATCATGTTCCGGAATGTTCATTACAGTTCAAATTGGCATACTTTCGCAGTTTGTCAATTTTAGTCCCTGTAAGCGAATAAGCTTGATTTTGCCATACCAAAGCCTTCAAAACTTATTTCTTAGTTATGTAAAGGTTATTTAAGGTATGTTAAGAATAAATTGATGTTTCGGAGTATTTGTCGCGTTAAACTGATTACGTTTACGCACCGGTTTGCGTATAATTCTCTAGAAAGCGATATAGAGTTTGAAATTGGATAAAAGTCAAAACATGAAAAACTTCAAACATAAACAAACAAATATTGGGATCAAATAACTTTATTTCATTGATAACTGAACTCTTTACAATGATTACAAGCACAAATGTCACAGTCTCCCCTACTTGTGGAAATTTCGTCCCGAAATTTGTTTAGAGGAAACTCGTGGGAAAAGATGCGGATACTTCGCCTTCATTTGATATTCATGTTCCCAAGTAAAATCAGGTCCATGTTTAGATTCCCAGCGAACTTTAACCAACGGAATGCGCTTGTGTTTAAGCCATTTGACTTCACGATCCATAAATTTCCACAGGTTTCTCAACAAAATGCAGTGTTTTATCAACACGAATTTCGTCCAGTGGTGTGTAGAGGTCCGCGTAAGTGGTCCGCGTAACTCTTTTGACGGCATGAAATTCCAAGGGCTTGCGTCGTTGGTCCGCGTAGCTCTTTTGACGGCTTCGAGCTGTCTGTAGGTTTTCACGAACTTTCTTTACCTTATCAGTTGTCTCTAGAATGAGGTCAGGTCCAGTAAGCTGAGCCTCACCTATCTCATTCCAGCAGACTGGTGAACGACATTTTCGACCATAGAGAGCCTCGAAAGGAGCCATGTTGATGCTGGAGTGATAACTGTTGTTGTAGGAGAATTCAATCAATGGAAGATGTGAATCCCAACTACCACCAAAGTCGATCACACAAGCTCTAAGCATATCCTCCAAAGTCTGGATTGTTATTTTAGTTTGGCCATCTGTTTGTGGATTATAAGCTGTTTCACCCACACACCTTTTGACATTCCATTGTTCCACCCACACACCACTGATGTCTATCGCACTAATCTTCCCATCACATTCCTCCAGGACATACCGCCACCTCGTCCTGGGAGGGTTCATCGAGGCAGCCGCCTATTTTTGCTCCATTTGTGCCGTCATCAGTACCTTTCATGTCCCAGTTCCCCCATACTGCACCATCACCCATACCATCAGGCGAGCCATTTTTGTGGACTACGCCCCATGTTATGCCATTATCTGACCCGTACCACTCATTTCATGTGGGGTACTCTACAGAGGATATACTTGCGTCCCTGCAGCTACAGCAGGACGCACTGAGCCGTCATATTCAGGAGTTGGAGAGAGCTCCACGTCCGACTTGTCACTGTCAGACCCCCTTTGCAGCACCGCACACTCCCTATCCACTTTCCCCTGACTCGGATGTTCGTTTCCTCACTTCCGAGCAGCAGATTGCCTATCTGATTCGCGTCTGTCGTGCACTTGAGGAGGACTGGATGCACATGCGTCGCTTGCTTTTCTCTCATTTTCCTCCTCCTCCTCCGCCATCAGCATAGATATTTTTGGTTTGATGCAGGTAAATCGTTTTGGTGAGAAAGTCGCGATTGAGCCAGCATATGAATACTTTTGAGAGACCACACTTTTTGTATATGATATGTGTAGTTTGGCTTGTATTTTGAGGGTGATGTGACCCTGTGATATCATTGGATGTATGATGTACTATTAAACATGTAAAACAATATTGTGGTCGTGATTAATGAAAAGCTCAATGGCAACATTCTCACTACATGCTTTGTTAAATTATATGTTTTGATTTTATACCATGAGATGTTATGTGCTTGATGGATGT
Source organism: Helianthus annuus (assembly GCF_002127325.2). Lineage (NCBI taxonomy): Eukaryota > Viridiplantae > Streptophyta > Magnoliopsida > Asterales > Asteraceae > Helianthus > Helianthus annuus. The sequence continues at coordinate 90,552,569 of NC_035434.2, forward strand.
TACTATATATGCATATTTATTATACTTACTATGACCTGACCAACATGATCATCTTTTAGAAGATGCCTCCAAGACGCGACCCGTGCATGCCCAACTGAGGCGGAACTCCAAGGGATAATTGTCGCGGCTATAGCCCAGTATGCGGCCTCCCATGCAGAAACAAGCGGAAATATCTCGAACAACAACGGCAATAACAATCCACCTAATGGGTGCACCTACAAGCAATTCCTCGACTGTAAGCCCGTGAATTTTGACGGCACTGGAGGTGCTGTTGCAATTGTCAGATGGGCTGAAAAGACAGACTCTGTCCTAAGGATGAGCAAGTGTGCTCCTGAGCAACAAGTGACCTACATCTCAGGCTGTTTCTGGATGGTGCCCTATCGTGGTGGAATCTGCAAGTGCAAACTTTAGGAGAAGCGGCAGCTTATGCATTATCATGGAATGAGCTGAAGGAGCTCATGAGGAGGAAGTGTTGTTCGCGTGCTGAAATACAGAAGTTAGAAACTGAGTTCTGGCACCTAAGGATGGAAGGTTCTAAGATTGCAGAATATGTTCAAAGGTTTCACGATTTGTCCAATGTAGTGTCGTACATGGTTACGCCCGAGTTTAAACGTGTTGAGCGCTTCATCTGGGGATTGGCACCCCAGATCATGAGCATGGTTACCACGTCCAAGCCTGCAACGATCACGGAAGCCATTGATCTCAGTGTGGCACTTACTGAGGAAGCTATTAGATTGAACAAGTTTTCAGTATCTGAACCAAAGAAGAAAGAGACTCATGTGGAGTCGTCTGGTGAAAACAAACAAAAATTTTCCAACTTCAAGCAAGGTAGCAGTAATGTGAACAAGAAGGGTGAGTCAAGCACACCGGCCAGAGCCACAGCCGGTGTCGAAAACAAAGGAAAGGGTTACATGGGTACTCTGCCCAAGTGTGATACGTGCCATCGCCATCATTCTGGCCAGTGCAGATTGAGGAAATGCGAGTTATGTGGAAAGAACGGCCACTCGAAGGATACGTGTTGGGCCGGAACTGGTGCTGGGCGTGGTGGTAATCGAGGTTATGGGAATGGTAATGGAAACCGCCAACAAGGAGGAAATGGCGGAAATGGAAACCATGGGAATGTTGCAAACCAAGATGGGTGTGGAAATCACAACCAAAACAACACTCAAGGTGGAAATGGAAATGGTAATGGTAATGGTCGGGGACCGGGATGTTTCAATTGTGGGGATGTTGGGCACTTTAAGGGAGAATGCCCAAAACTGAATCAAGCTCGTGGGAGAGTATTCAACATTGGAGCAAGGGAAGCACGCCAGGATCCAAACGTTGTCACTGGTACGTTCCCTATAAACCAACGCTTTGCATCTGTTCTGTTTGATACTGGTGCCGACTATAGCTTTGTATCGTTAGAATTTAAGGATATGCTTGGGTTAACTGCTAGTAAGTTAGATATTCCGTACTCAATTGGACTGGCTAATGGAAAGCTAGTTGAAGCAAATGAAGTCATCCGAGGATGCATAATTGAGCTGGGAGAACGCGAGTTCACTTTGGATCTACTACCAGTCGAGTTGGGAAGTTTCGACGTAGTAGTAGGGATGGATTGGTTGTCAAGCAACAAAGCCGATATTGTTTGTCACGAAAAGACCATTCGCATCCCAATAGAAGATGTAGAGATGGTCGTAGTCCATGGAGAAAAGCGCGATACGCCTTTGAGAATCATTAGCTGTCTGAAAGCTAGAAAGTGTTTACAGAAGGGATGTGTTGCCTTTTTGGCACACATCGTGGATAAAGAAGCTGCTAAGCCAAAGATCGAAGAAATTCCAGTCGTAAAAGAATATCCTGAAGTCTTTCCAGAAGACTTGCCAGGATTACCACCCCAAAGACAAGTCGAGTTCCACATTGACTTAGTTCCAGGCGCCGCGCCTGTGGCTAAGGCACCCTACCGACTTGCGCCTTCGAAGATGCAGGAGTTGTCAATGCAACTCCAGGAGGTGTCAGACAAAGGATTTATCAGGCCAAGCTTCTCACCTTGGGGAGCTCCAGTTTTGTTTGTTAAAAAGAAAGATGGTAGTTTCCGCATGTGTATCGACTATCGAGAACTGAACAAGCTGACAATCAAGAATAGATATCCTCTGCCGAGAATTGATGACCTATTTGATCAATTGCAAGGTTCAAGCTACTACTCAAAGATCGATTTGCGATCAGGATATCATCAGTTGAGAATTCAAGAGGAAAGTATTCCCAAGGCTGCTTTTAGAACTTGATATGGACATTACGAGTTTCTGGTGATGCCTTTTGGGTTGACAAACGCGCCAGCCGTTTTTATGGATTTGATGAACAGAGTTTGTAAGCCGTACCTCGACAAGTTCGTGATTGTGTTCACTGATGACATTTTGATCTACTCGAAGACGAAGGATGAGCACGAACAACATTTAAGAGCTATTTTGGAGCTACTTAAAAAGGAGAAGTTGTATGCCAAGTTCTCGAAGTGCGAGTTCTGGTTACGCGAAGTCCAATTTCTTGGACATGTGGTTAACGGAAATGGAATCCATGTGGATCCCACAAAGATCGAAGTGATAAGGAATTGGGAGACTCCAAAGACGCAAACCGAGATCCGACAGTTCTTAGGTTTGGCTGGTTACTATCGAAGGTTCATTGAGGATTTCTCAAAAATCGCTCAACCTTTGACTTCCCTTACCCAGAAAGACAAGAAGTTTGATTGGGGAGACAAAAAAGAAGAAGCGTTTCAGTTGTTGAAGAACAAGCTTTGTGACGCACCGATCTTATCGCTACCCTAAGGAACAGACGATTTCGTGGTATATTGTGACGCCTCGCGTCAAGGTTTGGGTTACGTGTTGATGCAGCGACATAAAGTTATAGCATACGCGTCACGCCAGTTAAATATTCACGAGAAAAACTATACCACGCACGACTTGGAATTAGGCGCGGTGGTATTTGCGTTAAAGATCTGGCGACATTATTTGTATGGTACGCGATGTACAATCTTCATTGATCATAAGAGCCTGCAGCACATATTTGACCAAAAGGAGCTTAACATGAGGCAAAGACGCTGGGTAGAATTGTTGAACGACTACGACTGCGAAATCAAGTATCATCCAGGGAAGGCGAATGTGGTCGCTGATGCCCTAACTCGAAAAGAAAGGATCAAGCCCATAAGGGTTAGGGCTTTATAAATGATTGTCCAGACAGACCTCTCATTGCGCATTCGTGCCGCGCAAAGAGAAGTTCTCAAAGAAAGGAATATTGTGGACGAGTATCTCCGTGTGATGGAGAAGCAGTTGGTACCAAACGAGGAAGGAACTTTATGTTTCATGAAACGAATTTGGGTTCGTCTGTTTGGTGGATTGAGAAAGGTTATTTTCGATGAGGGTCACAAGTCACAGTACTCGATTCATCCAGGAGCGGATAAAATGTACGAAGACCTTAAGGATTTCTATTGGTGGTCAAGGATGACAGGCGATGTTGTGGTATATACTGGAAAGTGTTTAACTTGCGCCAAAGTGAAAGCCGAGTACCAAAAGCCTTCAGGTCATCTACAGCAACCTGAAATACCCAAATGGAAATGGGAACAGATTTCAATGGATTTCATAACGAAATTGCCAAAGACGCCCAAAGGTCATGATACGATTTGGGTAATAGTAGACCGTTTAACGAAATCTACGCACTTCTTGCCAATCAGGGAAAAAGACAACACGAGTAAACTAGCTGAGATATACATGAGAGAGATTGTTACGCGACATGGAGTGCCTCTCTCAATCATCTCAGATAGGGATGGAAGATTCGTGTCAAGGATTTGGAAATCCCTTCAAGAAGCGTTTGGTTCTCAGTTGAATCTGAGTACAACATTTCACCCGCAAACTAATGGACAGAGTGAAAGAACAATTTAGACATTAGAAGACATGCTGCGAGCCTGCGTAATGGATTTATGTTGGTGCATACATCTGTCGTCTTCGTCTAATATCGAGTCTCGGTTTACTACACTTGAAGACAAAAGTTTGAGGAGTGCCAAAAGTTTGAAGATGGTTCCATTTGAAGAAGGTTCCGTTTGAAGCATGTTGTGTCCGTTTGAAGGGTGTCATGCCACCTTCAAACGGAAGGGTCATTCCCTATAAATACCCTCATGTCTAGTTCATTTGTAACTTTCCGGCTTGTGCAACGAAGTGCTGCCGAAGTGTTGTCTAGTTGTAAAACGTTATCAAATCAATCATACAACAGTTTAAAGTGTAATTCTAGCTGAATTGAACTCTACACGTCTGTTTCCGCCTTTCGTGTTGAGATAAACTCTTTTGATCGACTCGTTCGGGTCTGAAAACGATCCTACAAGTGGTATCAGAGCTCAGGAGGAAGAGTTCATACCAATTCAGCCGCTAATTCTGATTTTCTACACCTTCTTTCAAAATTGAACAATTTTTCACGGTTAAAATCGGCTAAAATTTTCACAATGTGTGCGTAATTGTGTTTTAACAAACCCTTGAGAATATCAGTTCAAAATTTGAAGTAAAGGTGGTAAAAATAGCCTGAAAACTTACGTCCGTTTGAATAAAACCATGGGTCATACCGTTTGAAAACTGACTTCCGTTTGAGAGTACAGTTTGAAATACGACATCCGTTTGAAAGCAGCAACATTCCGTTTGAAATTGACATATCATTTGAAAATGCTATGGATTACGTTTGGGGAATACATTCCATTAGAACCTATCATTTGAAGCAACCATCTCGTTTGAAGGTGTCATACCGTTTGAGAGTACCGTTTGAAATATGATTCCCGTTTGAAACTGGTTCAGAAATTCATGTGATACTTGTTTTGATCTGATAAATTGTCATCGACCCATGTGCTTTGAATGATATACATGTGCGACCCAATCGTATTAAGTTGATACATGTGTTGTCAGCCATCTATTGTTCATCGGTTTAATCAGATTATTAAAAGAAATGGTTCACGTGATTTGATTCTAAACGGCCCAATCATAATTCTATTATAATCCATAATCAAACAAAAGGGTTGCATGAGATTCTCATGATTTATGGTGGCCCAATTATATTTGTTTGTCTATTAAAGATGTCGACTTGAGTGTTATTTTGAGGTCCAATTAAATTTGATTTGAATTGGAAGTTTATCAAATTTGTCAGTTTGCATTAAGTCTACAGGTCACAAGGTTTGGAGTTCAAAGGTTTCAAAGGGTCTGGTCGTTTGAATTTGATCCGGGTCATAGTAGTCCGCACAGTGTGTCAACCTTCAGTTCGCAAAGAAAACTCATTAGTTCGAGTATCAGTCTTATTCTGTTATTTGATAAATCTTTAAACTGATTGTGTTTTGTTTGTTTGTTGTCAGGTGATTCAGGTGATCCAGATGATTCGAGATGATTTGTTTACCAGCTTGTTTAAAGAACAGTTTGTGATTTCTTGAAAAGAATTATCGACAACGATTTTTACAACGCGTTTGCTACTCCATCTACTCCGGCTGTTATTGCTCAGAACATGAATCTTGAAAACGAAACCGGAACTACCCAAAAACCCCCTAAACTGATGAGCATTGAGGAGTATTATGGATGGAAAGACAGATTTGAGAATTGGGTGCATGCGAATCATCATAGATCATGGGAATGTATCTTAAAGAAATATGTGTTACCACGCACGGATTTGGGAGTTATCGAAGACCTATCAGAGTTCAATGACAAAGAGCGAGATATGTATAGAGCCAAGAAAATGATGATCAGTCTATTACAGCAGGCAAACAAAGAAGACATCTTCATAGTATGACAAGACATCAAAATCGATTTGGGATGCTCTTAAAGTTAAGTTTGAAGGCAGTGAGAATATGATCAAGAGTAAAAAAGCTTTACTCAAGAAAGAGTTTGATCTATTCAGTAGTTTACCAGGAGAAGATACGAAAAAGCTAATTGAACGTTACTGTCACTTGGTGCGATCCATGTCAATGCTCAGTATAACAAAAGATCGTGAAGAGTGGGTAGACAAATTGGCTGATGTGTTATCACAAAAGGAGTGGGGTACATATTTGATTACCTTGAAAAATACTGGTGTTTATGATGGATTAACTATTTCTCAGTTCATCGAAAAGATTGGGGGACAGGATTTGGAACAGCAGAAGATTGCGAGGATGAACAGTCCAAGTGGTCAACAGGATGTAAAGATGTATTACAAAGGAAGTGTTCCGGTTCCAGAAGCTGAGAGAAGTCCGAAAATCCAAACTGCATTCAGTGATGGGGATTCAACAGAAAAAGCTGATCAGACTTCAAACAAAAGCAGTGGATTCTCATCATTTCCTAGTGTTAATCCGAAAGAGTCAACTACTAGTTTTCATTCTCAAAGCACAAAAACAGGAAATGGTTATGTGATTCAGTGTAACATTGCTTTGAATCCTCCAGAATGCCAGAGTTTTCTGAAGAAGTCGTAAAAGATCACATGGCTCTTCTTGGTTCTGTGTTGTTATCTTATGAAGGTTTAGTGGCTGGTCGTATCGGGAATCCTATGCTCACAAAGGAGGATTACGATCAGATAGACGCCGAAGAAATGGAGTTAATGGATATCAAATGATGTCCAGCTAGCGTTGTTAGGCGTGCTGAAAAGTTCAAAACGATTACCGGGAGAAATGATTTTCTTGATGCACATGTGTCTACTTTAGGTTTTGATAAATCTAAAGTTACTTGTTTTCGATACAGGGAGAAAGGCCATTTCAAACGGGAATGCAAGAACAGGGAAGCTAGTGGAGCTCAGAATCCGTTTGGAAAAGACGATTATTACCGGAAAGCCATTTATCAGCAAGTTGGTCAGCAACAACTGCAAGAACCGCAGGTGGCTCATGGTAGAAAAATCGAGGATTCAAAAAGAGCGTGTGTGGTGGATTTTAATTGGAATGAGTTCATATTACCTGAAAGCAAAGTCTGCTTAGTCAATCAAGACGATGAAAGACTACCTGAAGGCTTTAGCTGGGATATGTTTATTGATGAAAAAGGAGAGTTTAAAGCGTTCATTGCTAAGATTGTTAGAGAACCAGATATGTTTGCCACATGGATGAAGTCTATTGGTGAGACTGTGAAGAATGTGGAGAAAGAGTCAGTTGCATCTGATGAAAATTCAAAAAATGCTGATGAAAGCTCACAGAGTTCAGATAAGAGTGTACAAAGTGATGTTAGTTCAGAAAAGGAAATTGTTTTTGATCAAACTCCGTCTGATTCTGGTTCATCGGATAATACTTCTGAAAAATCTGTACAGTTTGATCAGTCTCCAACTGATGACAGCAGTGACAATGAAGAAGAAAGACATATTAATGTTGCTAAATCTCATCTTTCTCCTGAAAGTTTTCTTTTCTATTTTGCAGAACGCTTGGAGAAATTGAAGGAAAAAAAAGCTGCAAAAGAACAGATGAAAATGAAGTCTGAAGGAGGTGTTCAAATAGAAGAGATTACTCAAAATGAAGAAGTTAAAGTTGCTGCTGAGAAGATGACTGAAACAGAGAAAGTGTTGAAGTTGTGAAGACAATCGAAGTTGAAAAGATTGTTGAAGTTATTCAACCTTGCATGAAGTGTTCAGAACTATGTAAGGAATGTGCAGCAAAAGATGAGAAGTTATCAGAGTACGAGAAGATGAAGGAGCAGTTATTGTTCAATCTCAATTACGTAAAAGCATCTTATGATGTCTTGAACAGAACGGTAACTGGTCTTCAAAAGACAAACTCTGAGAGAGAGGATGCTTTGACAAAGATGAATGCTGTGATGATGTCGAAGCAGAAAGCTATCAATTTCTACATCGAAGAAAGTGCTAAATGGAAGCAAGAGTTGGAAACTGAGAAGATTGAGAATGAGAGAATTAGACGTTTATTACAAAGCTATTCTAGTTCTGATTATCTCATTGATTGAATTTATCCAACTGTTGCAGGTATGGAAGCTTTTCAAGACGAGACGTGAAAGAAGAATGATAGTGGTAAGAAACCGATTGTTAGCTATAACAAGTGTCCGCCTCCGATCTAGGAAGGGTATTCTCCTAGGAAACCAAACGAGGAACAACTTGAAAAGGCAGTCAATATAAAGCTAAAAACCGACACAACTGATGAATTACCAGAAAACATTGACGTCATTTTCACATCGTCTGACACTGATCATGAGTCTGAGTTAATCAAAAAGGTGGTCGATCAGGTGTTAGATACTGATGAGGAGTTTGAGTCAAAGTCTGAATCTGGAGGGTCAAGTTCGTCAGTCAGTGGTCCAAAATCGCCGGTCAAACGGTCTTATAGTAACGAGTTTCTGCTATCCAAATCAAATTTGAATGATGAAACATTCGAAGTAGTTTATACTTTGAATGATTCTGACAAATTATATTACAAAAAGAATTTCCAATAAGAAGTGTTCGTCTTGACATGATCAAAAAGGTTTTCAAAATGACGGAAATAAATATTTCTGAAATAAAAGATTTAAATCTTACTGGAAAACCTAAAAAATACACTTCAAGAATTCAACAACGTTTAAACAAGAAAAAAGGTTACAGTTCTGGTTCTGGTTTTCAAAAGAAACCAAACCATAAGAGTAAGCTCAAAAAGAAAGGTCTTGGTTATATTCCACCAGAAAATTATAAAAATGAGAAAAATTCTAAGACAAAAACAGAATTTGTTTCAGGTGGAAGTGCTGAGGAAGAACAGAAGAAACCGTTCTGGAAACAATCGAACCAGTAGTTTCTTGCTGAGAAGAGAAGGAATGGAACTGGAGTGTTTCATCCAAGAGAGACTCGAACCTGTTACAAATGCAATGAAGTTGGTCACATTGCATGGAACTGTCCGAAAAATGCAAAGACAAAACAGGGAGTTTCTGAAAAATTGATAGAAAAAGTTGTTGATGTTGAACCATCAACCGAAAATTTTAAAATTTTTGAAAACTCAACTTATGAGGTTGGTGAGTGTTCTAAAAAGAATGTTAACAAAAAGAAAGCAAAGGACAACCAAGTGTGGGTTGTGAAAATGGTTGGTGAGAATGTTGGCGATGAATCTGGTTCCACAAAGCCAGATGAGCCACAAGTTGAGACAAAAGTTTCAGTGAATGATGATGACTTTCCATCACTGAAATTTGAAGAAATTAAAAATAAAGTTGGTAAAGTTGAGATCTCGGATCAGTTTTACTCCGAGAAAAATGAATTTGATGTCGAGAAAACATTCAATGGGAATGTTAAGAAAATTTTTGGGAAAATGCTTAATGGGAAAGCAAAAGGGGTTAAGGATTTTTATGCAACTAAAAAGGCAACATATAACCCTACTGAGCAAGAATTGAAAACCCTTAAGTCTGAAAAGATTTGGGTGGAAGTTCTTTTCCATTAATGTCTTAGGACTTTGCCGGAGATCCCAAGTTTGTAGTCGTGGATCAGGAATCGGCATCATTCTAGTTTTGAATAGATTGTTTGAAGGATTTTAAATGAGTTTAAATTTTACAGCTTGAAGGACTATGCCGGAGCTTTCAGGTTGGTTAGTGCGAAGCAGGAATCGGCATCTTTGATTGGTAAAATGTTGTGTGTAGATGTTTGTTTCCTACACATGATACAAGTGTTTGTGTTTTTACAATTGGTACAAAGGATTCGTCAAGGTCATTGAATTAAACTTGATGTAATCTTCATTAAATTGGTTGATGAATAATATGATGAACCATACCTCTAACTTTCAAGTGAACCTACAAGTGGTTATAACAAACTTATTTTTCGGAAAAATCATTTTGATTAAAACAAACTTAAGTGTTTTGAAATCTAAATGAGAAAATAGTTTGTTGATAGGGGGAGTTCTGATTGTTTATGCCAAGTGAGTGGCGATTTGATGCGATTCGATAACAGTTGTCACTTTATTTGTATAGTTTGTTTTCAAATTTCCTTTGAAATGTGTTTGCATTTTAGGGGGAGTAGAAAATTTCAGAAAATCCAAAAACATTAGAAAACTTGAAAAAGGCAAAAACATGATAAAATCAAAAATGAGTTATTGTGTCAAAGAAGAGGAAATGATAATACATCAGTAGACAGTTACAGTATGCTAAAGAAATGTAATGTTTAAATAGCATTAAACGGTCTCACTAATGATATGCCGATAGGTTTTTACACATTTAGTAAGCTTTTTCGGGATATAAACTTAAATTCAAACTTGCTTATTTCGTGGGGAACACTACTTGGATATATAGGTAACCCCTGAAATCTTGTTTAAAAGGTCCCTCTTTCTGAGATACTAGGTCTTTATACTCAGTGATATCTGGGGTATTATCCCGGGACTTCTGCTGAATGGAAATTCTGACCTAGTCCCCGGAGAATACTTTCCACTTGCTTGAAATATAGCGCCACCCTCAGCAAATTGATGAAACAATAAAATTGATAGTCATTGCTGTTGAAATTCAAAAGATCCTCTAAAGGGGACCCACCCAAGTCGAGCCGTCATCTCTCTGCTGAACGGAAGTTCTGACCTGAGCTCTCATGGTTTCGTACTCTTTCATAATCTATTCCCTTACAGATATCATTTGTGGTATACTCACCTGTAAGACTGAATATTGGGATCTGGATACGGGAGTATATTCAAGAGATGGGACACATGAATGAGTTTAAGTTCTTAAAACACCTAACTCATATCCTGAATTAGTTGAAATTTGTGTGAGAATTTAAGTGGATCAGTATATCGGCAATCTAAGTGAATTGTCTAATTCTTAATGTGTAACTAAGCTCAACGGTACTTGTGACTTGTCAAAAACTGATATGATCCTCTTGCACGAACTCACAAAAATATTGTCTGTAAATATTTCTTTACTGCATTTCTTTACATTCAAAAATCAAAAAAGATTTTCAGTGTGTTTTAGCATAAACTTTTGAAAAACTCGAAAAGATTTTCGACAACTGATGTTGGAGAGCTGATTTTCAAAATTCCAAGTGCTAAACATGATGACATTTTTGTGAAAAGAAGTATGTGTTTGAAAATCAAATGTATTTTGATCAAATGTTAAAGTGGTTCATCAAGAATATTGAGTTATTTTTGAGGGAAAGTCAGTGTTAGTGCATACATTGAATTGTTAAATTTAGAAAATTTACTTCTGGGTTAAGAATGTGCACGTGTAGCCAGGTTTCGATCTTGAACCTGAAGATAGAGTGCCAGGTTCCGATACCTAAGGTCTCTGTGATTTTAACAAGCCAGGCTGCGATCCCAGCAAATCGAGAGGGGGAGTCTGAAGACATCTAAAGGAAGGAATGTATTGGTGCAGATGAAAAAGAGAAGAGAGGAGATTTGAGGATACTTACACTGTGAGACATTTCAAAGAGTTCGAGAGGACTGATAAAGACTGAAGATGCGAAGACTCGACACTTAAGACTAGTCAACATCTGAGGGGGAGTCTGTTGGTGCATACATCTGTCGTCTTCGTCTTATATCGAGTCTCAGTTTACTACACTTGAAGACAAAAGTTTGAGGAGTGCCAAAAGTTTGAAGATGGTTCCGTTTGAAGAAGGTTCCATTTGAAGCATGTCGTGTCCGTTTGAAGGGTGTCATGCCACCTTCAAACGGAAGGGTCATTCCCTGTAAATACCCTCATGTCTAGTTCATTTGTAACTTTCCGGCTTGTACAACAGTTTAAAGTGTAATTCTAGCTGAATTGAACTCTACACGTCTGTTTCCGTCTTTCGTGTTGAGATAAACTCTTCTGATCGACTCGTTCGGGTCTGAAAACGATCCTACAATTTAGGTGGAAGTTGGGACACTCACCTACCATTGGTTGAATTTTCATACAATAACAGTTATCATGCAAGTATTCAAGCCGCACCGTTCGATGCCCTTTATGGACGAAAATGTCGATCACCGATTTGTTGGGCTGACGCTGGTGATAGACAACTAGTTGGTCCGGAATTAGTCCAGGAAACGACAGACAAGATTGCACAGATCCGAGAGCGCATCAAAGTGGCTCGCGATTGACAAAAGTGTTATGCGGACCGAAGAAGGTAACCTCTGGAACTTGAGGTAGGAGATATGGTGTTATTGAAGGTTTCACCCTAGAAGGGTGTGGCATGCTTTGGAAAGCGTGGGAAGTTGAATCCCAGATACATTGGTCCATTTAGAATTCTGGAACGAATTGGTTTGGTAGCATACAAGCTGGATTTACCTGCTGAACTGTGACACCTGTGTCACCGCGACCATCAAACAAATACCAAGCCGATGAAATATCGTATTTCATACTTGGGATATTGTATAAATATGTGTATCTATTGCACATATCAATTCTTGTTCAATTTCAAACTTTACATCGCTTTCTGGAGAATTATACGCAACCTGGTGCGTAAACGTACTCAGTTTAATGCGACAAATACTCCGGGACATCAACATATACTCAACATACCTTAAATAACCTTTACATAACTTAGAAATAAGTTTTGAAGGCTTTGGTATGGCAAAAACAAGTTAATTCGCTTACAGGGATTAAACTTGATAAACTGCGAAAGTATGCCAATTTGAACAGTAACAAACATTCCGAAACATGTCCATAAGTTAAACATACCATAAATATCCTTTACATAGCTTAAAAATAGGCTTTGAGGGGTTTGGTATGCTAAAATAAACTTTTGGGTCATTCAGGGACTAAAAGTGTCAAAAAGTGCACAAGTTTGCACTTTCGCGCATAACTTACGTTCTGAATACATTCGGACATCCAAAAATTTATGTAAGCATTATAATATTATGCCTTAGTATTTGGCATGAGAAAAATCCATTCGTCGCGTCATTTGGATCGTCTTTCGCGCTTATGCGCATTCCGTCGTAATTAAGCGAACATCGCGATCGTACGACCAAACGAGCCGACATCTAGAATATTTTTGAGCATATTTCAAGTCCCCTACACTTTAACTTCATCTTAGAGCCTTGAAATGAGGTTAACGGGGCTTAAACGTGCCAAAAATGGGCCAAATTGCATGTTTCTGAAGTGCAGGGACTAAAACTGAAAATTCTGATCTGTGACCCTCAGACGGGGCGCGTAAGGATTGCCCAAATCCTTACGCGGGGCGCTTCAGACTCCCAGAACAGATAAGATCAGCTAGTCAGCAAATTTCAGCTGGTAACCACAACCACATGTTTTAAACTTACCCTTTCAGCTCACTAAGGGGTATTTTCAGTAACCACAAGTTTACGATAAGTGTACGCGCAAGATTCAATCACGTTTTTCAAGAAACGATCCTAACGGTTCGGGAAATACTATAAATACCCCACCCCCATTCTTGCAAAAACCCACACAATCTGATCAAGAGCTCTAAGTTGGAACCTTTGTTTCATACCTGAGCCATTTTGATCTAGATTAGCATTCGGGGACCCTCCGTAAGTATTCTTTCGCTTTTTTATTCGCTTTTCGAGTCCGAAAGTCAACGTTTTATTGACTTTCTGCATTGACCAGCCTATGGTCAACCCGAAGTTCATGGAACTTCATAACGTGAGTGTGATCACGATGGTTATAGTCCGTAGTGACTATACCTACTGATTACCACGTTATCTAGGCTCAGTGACGAGTCGTAGTTTCGGCCAAAATGTGCATTCTTGGATATTTTGTAACCAAACTACTCGTGAGCATCAAAGCCGTTTGTTTTGATGCCAAACCTGTTTTCTAATCTTAGTTAAGCATGTTCTAACATGCTTAGCTCGTCACTTTTAGTTTAGTGCTTATATAGGGTCGTAAGGTAAGCGATCTAAACCATCGCTTATACTTTCGAACCCGACCCATTTGGTGGATCATTAGGATCCGACCAAACACCTTAGGTGACCATAGCTATAACCTTCCGAGGTTATACCTTGTGGTCACGATGTTAGGCGTTCCAAACGCGTTCTACGCGAACGACGCGTTAAGGTAGCATAAGCTACCTAAACGGGTCGTAATGGATCGTAAGCACTTAGGTTAGGTTCCATTTTAGTATGTAGGCTTTGTTAGACCATATTACACGAGTCTCCATACTCGTTTGGTTTACGAACCCGCATACTATCCGATCCTTCCGATTTTGGTCCGGTATATTAATATAGCTACCTATTAGATGCCGTTAGATATTCCGTGATCTCTAGCATTATTTGGTCATTATACAAGAACTACAAAGCAATCTCAGGTGAGTACATTGAACCCCTCTTTTACTGTTTTTCAAACTGTTTTGGGGTGAAACACATGTGCCTATCTGTTACTTTCATGCTTTCCTGTTTTCACATCATATACTTGCTATGTTCGATAGTACATATATAGTACATGATTTCATTATGTTCATGCTATGTATGCCCATTGTGTGCGTACTTAGTACATCGCTTTACATTTCATGCTATCTATGCCCATTGTGTGCGTACTTAGTACATCGCTTTACATTTTATGCTATGTATGCCCATTGTGTGCGTACTTAGTACATCGTCTTACATTACATGCTATGTATGCCCATTGTGTGCGTACTTAGTACATTGCTTTACATTACATGCTATGTATGCCCATTGTGTGCGTACTTAGTACATTGTTTTACATTGCATTTCTGTTGCATATGCTCATCCAGCATATGAACACATTATGCAACATTTTGAACCGTTGTGACCATTTGACTATGTGAACCGTCTAAACCCGTTTGATTATATGAACCGTTTGTAACCATTGAACCGTGTGAACCAATTGTATCCGTTGACATGATTTTCATTTGACAATAGACATTTGACTATACATAAACATTTCTACCGTTGTTAAACATTTCATCTTGATGGTTTGGTGTGAGTAAGTGATTAAGTAACGAGGCGTGTGTAATATGATACAAGCATGGTGGATACGCCGCTGGTACTTCCTATATATAAGTGTTTGTATGGTATTACATATCGTAGCGTTATTTGAATCATTTCAATTTGAGACATATGACATTTTATACAAATAACACACTTTTCATGAGACATTGTTTTACAAACTCATTTTACATGGTTATCCGTTTAACCATACAGTGTTCTCTTATTTATACATATCATCTGATCTTATCGTTTTTCAAATGATTTACAAGACAAAGCAAATTACAAGGTTCATGACTAAACATTTCTCAAACATAAGTCATGAATCCCGTTTTCACAAAACCAATGTATCTCACAGGCATTTTTATGCTGACGTACCTATTTTCACATGTGTTTTCAGGAGATGATGCATAGGACTTATCAAGACATACTTAGGAGGACCTGTGCCTTAGTGACTTAAAACGAGACAAGAACTAGTTAATTTATGTTATGTATTCTTTGGTTCTTGGTTAAGACAATGTAAACTTTCATGTTTGATTAATAAAACGAAACTTCGTTTACCATGGATTTGAAACAATTGATTCTGTTACAACACTCCCCGACATTTCCGCCACGTTTTGTATGTTCTACGTGGTCGGGGTGTGACAGAAAAGTTGGTATCAGAGCCAATGGTTATAGGGAATTAGGTTATTAGTAATGCTTTGACCTAGTCTATAACCTTCCTAGGACCCTAACGCGAGTTTACTTGCATTTAGTCATAAAACAATACCGTCACCTATCCTTAGGCGACGACCACAACAAGAACATAAATTTCAAAACCGCTTTGAAAACTAATCATCTGTTCTAGGATGATTGATTACTAGGTTTTGAACCCTCTATTGTAAGGTTTTGAACCCTCTGTTATAAGGTTTTGAACCCCTTTGAATTTTCAAAACTCTCGTCGAAGTTTTGGGTCCTAAATAGTGCGAACACGTGCAAACTGGAAGAGTGAATGCCTGTACCCCGGGTTTTCTGTCTAAGGTTAGAGTGTTCGTACAAATCCACATAATCGGACCAGTCACTCTTACCTGGGAACTCTTGGGGTGAGTGTCCACTTATAGGCGAGCATGTCTTCGCGATGCACTATGAGGATCTATTTGCTTTAACTCAGCCTTGGTGTTGTTTGTTTGCTTCATGGATTCAAACAAATGACCCTCAACCATGATTATGGCCGGTAATTGTAACATCCTATTCTTACCCAATGCCATTTCATTTGTTTTCTTTCTTGTCTCTCATTTAGAATGCCTCCTCGACGCGAAAACCAGATAGCGACTGCAGAACTGGCAGAGATCATTGCGCAGCAAATGGCTGCTCAATTCCCAAATCTCTTTGCTCAATGGAACCAAGCCAACAACAACAACAACAACGGTACATGCAATTTCAAGAACTTTAACTCGGATAAACCACTCAAGTTTAGTGGTTCTGAGGGAGGAACCGGACTTCTTCAATGGTTCGAGAGCATCGAGAATACTTTTCGCCACGTGCAGTGTCCGGATAATCGCAAGGTCGAGTTTTCTTCGAGCGTGTTTCAGAAGAGGGCCCTTACATGGTGGAATGGGGTAATGAGAGACCGTGGTGCAGATGTTGCTCTAGCACAGACATGGGCTGAACTGAGAGCTCTTATGATGAGGGAGTTTTGTCCTCGTCATGAACAACGAGCGTTGGAGAAGGAGTTTCATGATTTGAAACAAGATAGTGGCGAACACAGGGCATATACTGATAGGTTTGAGGAGTTGAGTCTACTTTGCCCGACTATGGTCGCCCCACTCGACAAGGCTATCGAAAGGTACATCGACGGCCTGCCTGACTCAGTACAAGACATTATCACTGGTAGCAACCCTACCACACTCTGGCAGGCCATTGAGCTATCTGCAACCTTGACTGAATCGCAGATCAGAAAGCATAAACTTTTTCGAAAAGGTGACAAGAAACCGGTCGGGGAATCGAACCCAATCGAGGAATCAAAGACCATGGATGAACAGACTGAATCTCCTAAGAAGTCAAGGAAGCGAAAGGCTTCTCAGAACTTCACCGTGGTCGCTCACAATGGTCAAGCCGTCCCCAACCAACCAGCTCAACCCCTTGCTAGAAAACCATACAATGGAACTGCACCCTTGTGCAACCAATGTAGCCTCCATCATCACGCCAACGTACAGTGCCGCAAATGCCAAACTTGTGGGCTTATAGGCCACACAGCAAGAGTCTGCCCAGCTGCAGCTACGCCAAACCAAGCTGGCAACAATCCTGCTCAAGGTCGTTTTCTACCAGGCTCTTGTTTCAACTGTGGCGAGATGGGTCATTTCCGAAGAAATTGCCCAAGGCTTGCTAATGCAAATCCAACACAGGGATAAGTATCTGACTGACTAGAAGACAACATCGTTTAGAAATAATCACGTCTTATGTATTATTTTCTTTTGTTGTCAAGGTCCAAGAAACAGTTGTTATCGTTGTTTATAAATAAATCTTTTATTTACATTGCAATGTATTTCTGTGGTTGCATGTATAAACGACATATCCCTTACAATACCGACAATCAAGAAACCGTATTCCTTGAAGAACAAACTACCCCCAAAATTCTCCCATTCTATGACCTCTTGCGTCTTCCACAAAATTCCTAAGAACCCGTTTATTCTAAGGAAACGAAGTACAAAGCGCAAGTTACAACACATGACGAATACCCAAAGTACCACTATAAATCCTTAATAGGGTACCTAAGGATTTCCCGTAAGTCCTTAATTCTTGTATACCTTAATTCGAATTTGATAATTCCTTGTAATCAAAAATCGAATTTTGGGAGATCTTTCTATCTTCTCAGATAGATTCCAGTGAACATTGAGACCCGTCGATTGGTTTCCATATCCGTATTCAATCAATAACAAGTTAATAACAAATTATAATCAAGTTAAACAATTATGTGACTTTGTGCTTATGTGTTCCCTTATGTGTTGTTGTGTGATCCAAATTATGTTATCCAAATCCTCATAGAATCCTACATCCTTGTACAAGAGATTCATCGTAGGATACCCAAAGGTATTACTTAAAATCCTTAATGGACTTCTACGTTACAGTTAAGTCCCTTGGATTATAAAGTACTACTTCATAATTAGACCCCTTGAGTGGTCTAGTTAAACAGATTGATCCAAAAATCTGGTTAGGGATATCATGTGATGATATAGCTGAAATGACTCCTTGGTGGCCTAACTAAGAAGATCCCCTGTAGATCCAATTAAAAGGAACTGATGGAAGTCTAGTCACCCTCATCATAAGTTTGATATCCTTCCCCAAAACATTACAAAACAAACTGTGCGGACTGTGCAAGGGATTACGTAATTATGGATGCATACATAATTATGGAATTTAGTGCACAGAAACCACAGCAAGTTCTGTCATGTGTCTAGAGTTAACCCTATTCATTTCCAAATCCGATGAAGCAACCGTTGAAAATGACTCCGTTAGTTCATTTTCGTTTCTGACGATTTATCCGTTGGGGAAATGAATATCCGTTGTGTAATCCTTCATTTCCAACTCTGATGAAGCAACCGTTGAAAATGACTCCGTTAGTTCATTTTCATTTCTGACGATTTATCCGTTGGGGAAATGAATATCCGTTGTGTAATCTTTCATTTCCAACTCTGATGAAGCAACCGTTGAAAATGACTCCGTTAGTTCATTTTCGTTTCTGACGATTTACCCGTTGGGGAAATGAATATCCGTTGTGTAATCCTTCATTTCCAACTCTGATGAAGCAACCGTTGAAAATGACTCCGTTAGTTCATTTTCGTTTCTGACGATTTATCCGTTGGGGAAATGAATATCCGTTGTGTAATCCTTCATTTCCAACTCTGATGAAGCAACCGTTGAAAATGACTCCGTTAGTTCATTTTCGTTTCTGACGATTTATCCGTTGGGGAAATGAATATCCGTTGTGAAATCCTTCATTTCCAACTCTGATGAAGCAACCGTTGAGAATGAATCCGTTAGTTCATTTTCGTTTCTGACGATTTATCCGTTGGGGAAATGAATATCCGTTGTGAAATCCTTCATTTCCAACTCTGATGAAGCAACCGTTGAGAATGAATCCGTTAGTTGTTTTTCATTTCTGACGATTTATCCGTTGGGAAAATGAATATCCGTTGTGTAATCCTTCATTTCCAACTCTGAGGAAGCAACCGTTGAAAATGACTCCGTTAGTTCATTTTCGTTTCTGAAGATTTACCTGTTGGGAAAATGAATATCCGTTGTGTAATCTTTCATTTCCAACTCTGATGAAGTAACCGTTGAAAATGACTCCGTTAGTTCATTTTCGTTTCTGAAGATTTATCTGTTCAGGAAATGAATATCTGTTGTGTAATCCTTTATTTCCATTTCTGATGAAGCAACCATTGAAAATGACTCCGTCTGTTCATTTCGTTTCTGAAGAATGACCGTTAAGGAAATGACAGGACATTACTTTGCATATCGCTGATGGTTATTTGGCAGAGTCACAAATAGACTCCTACGAATAAATTTCGGGACGAAATTTCCTAAAGTAGGGGAGACTGTGACACCTGTGTCACCGCGACCATCAAACAAATACAAAGCCGATGAAATATCGTATTTCATACTTGGGATCTTGTATAAATATGTGTATCTATTGCACATATCAATTCTTGTTCAATTTCAAACTTTACATCGCTTTCTGGAGAATTATACGCAACCTGGTGCGTAAACGTACTCAGTTTAATGCGACAAATACTCCGGGACATCAACATATACTCAACATACTTTAAATAACCTTTACATAACTTAGAAATAAGTTTTGAAGGCTTTGGTATGGCAAAAACAAGTTAATTCGCTTACAGGGATTAAACTTGATAAACTGCGAAAGTATGCCAATTTGAACAGTAACAAACATTCCGGAACATGTCCATAAGTTAAACATACCATAAATATCCTTTACATAGCTTAGAAATAGGCTTTGAGGGGTTTGGTATGCTAAAATAAACTTTTGGGTCATTCAGGGACTAAAAGTGTCAAAAAGTGCACAAGTTTGCACTATCGCGCATAACTTACGTTCTGAATACATCCGGACATCCAAAAATTTATGTAAGAATTATAATATTATGCCTTAGTATTTGGCATGAGAAAAATCCATTTGTCGCGTCATTTGGATCGTCTTTCGCGCTTATGCGCATTCCGTCATAATTAAGCGAACATCGCGATCGTACGACAAAACGAGCCGACATCCGGAATATTTTTGAGCATATTTCAAGTCCCCTACACTTTAACTTCATCTTAGAGCCTTGAAATGAGGTTAACGGGGCTTAAACGTGCAAAAAATGGGCCAAATTGCGTGTTTCTGAAGTGCAGGGACTAAAACTGAAAATTCTGATCTGTGACCCTCAGGCGGGGCGCGTAAGGATTGCCCAAATCCTTACGCGGGGCGCGTCAGACTCCCAGAATAGATAAGATCAGCTAGTCAGCAAATTTCAGCTGGTTTAACCACAACCACATGTTTTAAACTTGCCCTTTCAGCTCACTAAGGGGTATTTTCAGTAACCACAAGTTTACGACAAGTGTACGCGCAAGATTCAATCACGTTTTTCAAGAAACGATCCTAACGGTTCGGGAAATACTATAAATACCCCACCCCCATTCTTGCAAAAACCCACACAATCTGATCAAGAGCTCTAAGTTGGAACCTTTGTTTCATACCTGAGCCATTTTGATCTAGATTAGCATTCGGGGACCCTCCGTAAGTATTCTTTCGCTCTTTTATTCGCTTTTCGAGTCCGAAAGTCAACGTTTTGTTGACTTTCTGCATTGACCAGCCTATGGTCAACCCGAAGTTCATGGAACTTCATAACGTGAGTGTGATCACGATGGTTATAGTCCGTGGTGACTATACCTACTGATTACCACGTTATCTAGGCTAAGTGACGAGTCGTAGTTTCGGCCAAAATGTGCATTCTTGCATATTTTGTAACCAAACTACTCGTGAGCATCAAAGCCGTTTGTTTTGATGCCAAACCTGTTTTCTAAACTTAGTTAAGCATGTTCTAACATGCTTAGCTCGTCACTTTTAGTTTAGTGTTTATATAGGGTCGTAAGGTAAGCGATCTAAACCATCGCTTATACTTTCGAACCCGACCCATTTGGTCGATCATTAGGATCCGACCAAACACCTTAGGTGACCATAGCTATAACCTTCCGAGGTTATACCTTGTGGTCACGATGTTAGGCGTTCCAAACGCGTTCTACGCGAACGACGCGTTAAGGTAGCATAAGCTACCTAAACGGGTCGTAATGGATCGTAAGCACTTAGGTTAGGTTCCATTTTAGTATGTAGGCTTTGTTAGACCATATTACACGAGTCTCCATACTCGTTTGGTTTACGAACCCGCATACTATCCGATCCTTCCGATTTTGGTCCGGTATATTAATATAGCTACCTATTAGGTGCCGTTAGATATTCCGTGATCTCTAGCATTATTTGGTCATTATACAAGAACTACAAAGCAATCTCAGGTGAGTACATTGAACCCCTCTTTTACTGTTTTCCAAACTGTTTTGGGGTGAAACACATGTGCCTATCTGTTACTTTCATGCTTTCCTGTTTTCACATCATATACTTGCTATGTTCGATAGTACATATATAGTACATGATTTCATTATGTTCATGCTATGTATGCCCATTGTGTGCGTACTTAGTACATCGCTTTACATTTCATGCTATGTATGCCCATTGTGTGCGTACTTAGTACATCGCTTTACATTTTATGCTATGTATGCCCATTGTGTGCGTACTTAGTACATCGTCTTACATTACATGCTATGTATGCCCATTGTGTGCGTACTTAGTACATTGCTTTACATTACATGCTATGTATGCCCATTGTGTGCGTATTTAGTACATTGTTTTACATTGCATTTCTGTTGCATATGCTCATCCAGCATATGAACACATTATGCTACATTTTGAACCGTTGTGACCATTTGACTATGTGAACCGTCTAAACCCGTTTGATTATATGAACCGTTTGTAACCATTGAACCGTGTGAACCAGTTGTATCCGTTGACATGATTTACATTTGACAATAGACATTTGACTATACATAAACATTTCTACCGTTGTTAAACATTTCATCTTGATGGTTTGGTTTGAGTAAGTGATTAAGTAACGAGGCGTGTGTAATATGATACAAGCATGGTGGATACGCCGCTGGTACTTCCTATATATAAGTGTTTGTATGGTATTACATATCGTAGCGTTATTTGAATCATTTCAATTTGAGACATATGACATTTTATACAAATAACACACTTTTCATGAGACATTGTTTTACAAACTCATTTTACATGGTTATCCGTTTAACCATACAGTGTTCTCTTATTTATACATATCATCTGATCTTATCGTTTTTCAAATGATTTACAAGACAAAGCAAATTACAAGGTTCATGACTAAACATTTCTCAAACATAAGTCATGAATCCCGTTTTCACAAAACCAATGTATCTCACAGGCATTTTTATGCTGACGTACCTATTTTCACATGTGTTTTCAGGAGATGATGCATAGGACTTATCAAGACATACTTAGGCGGACCTGTGCCTTAGTGACTTAAAACGAGACAAGAACTAATTAATTTATGTTATGTATTCTTTGGTTCTTGTTTAAGACAATGTAAACTTTCATGTTTGATTAATAAAACGAAACTTCGTTTACCATGGATTTGAAACAATTGATTCTGTTACAACACTCCCCGACATTTCCGCCACGTTTTGTATGTTCTACGTGGTCGGGGTGTGACATGAACTTAATGGCGTTCATGATGCATTCCATGTATCTAATTTGAAAAAGATTCCAACATAAGAAACCGTAGTTATTCCTGCCGACGAAGTTCATGTTGACGACACACTCCACTTTTTTGAAGAACCAGTTGAGGTTACGGATTGGAAAGTTAACAAGACACGCCGGAGTAGTGTCAAGCTCGTCAAAGTTCGATGGAATGCAAGACACGGACCAGAATTCACATGGGAACGTGAGGATCGAATGAAGGAAAAATACCCACATTTGTTCCCCAAGATCCCTGCAACTAGAAGCAGAACCTAAAATTTCGGGACGAAATTTTCTTAACGGGGGGAGAATGTGACAACCCTCACAATTACAGGTACTTTACAATTAATTAATCATAATTGTGTGCTTAATGACTGTGCTTGATTACAACTGACAACTCAAACTGCTTTATGATTTCAGCATCATACATACATAAGCATCATACATACATATGCATCATATTTCATACTGTCACTCCGTATATTACCCACAAACTTTAGTGACATACTTGATGCACAAAGCACAGTTAGCACATTGAACGGATAATTCAGAAATATGCTGACAATGCCAGCAATAGACAGACAGTGTCTGTAAGGCCCAGTATGGGCCAGGGACAGGATATTACACTAGTATGGAGTGTAGGGAAATGAGGACCATAAAACTGCGTCACTAGGTGATAGTTACAGTGCCGGGAAGTGCCTAAAACACACTTTAAATGCAGAATTCTGCACTCATTAATAAAATTCAGCATTTTAAAATACTAGTAAAGTGCAAAAATATGTCAGAATGGTCCTGTATACTTTCCTAAGTGTCGGGGATTAAAAGTGTTGCAAAAATATATATAAAGGTCACTTTAAGGAATAATTAAACACTTTAACGGAACGGTATCCAACCGAATAACCGGACATTAACCAGAACACTAAATTTTTGCCAAACACATTGTTTTACAATTTCTTGGCTAGTCGTGATCCCCGAACACAACACCCACTAAAAATCAAAGTAACTAACTTATATAAGAGTATGCTTGAATTCTAACAGGTAGTTACTTGTTAGTTGGAAAAACTTTACCTTAATCCCCCTAGTCCGAATTCGGTCCCCATGTGGACCCACACAACATTCTTACCATACCTCATAATCTTCCACTTGATTTAATTCCATTTCTTTATTGGGTGTTGCTTGTTGTGATGACTAAAAACTTAATGAAAGGATCCTATAAGTAAGGCTTTAGAGATCACAACCATACCTCACTCATCAAACCCCTCACCTCACTCTCCTCTCTCCTTCTCTTGGCCACCCTACCACCGCCAACATCACCACCATTCCACCACCATCTCTTCCATTTTTCAAGCTTTGTTCAAGTGTATCAGGTGAATCAAAGGTGCTTGACTTGTGGAACTTCAAAGGAGCCTTGTTTCTTGCTTCATCATCATCTTTTCTCATCATCTTCTTCACTAGATTCTACCCTAGCCTTGTGCTAGTAGTAAGTTACTTGTACACCCTTGTTCATCTTGTTGTTGTGATCAAAAGTTGTAGTATGTTTAGTATGTTCAAATCACTAAAGAAACAAGAACACTAAAAGATGAACATGAAACATTACATGAAATCCTACATAAAAAGTTTACTTGAAGATGAAAAATGCTACTAGTTTGATGTTATCATGAGTATGTTGTTAGTTTTATGGTGATCCTTGATTATGTGGTGTTAAACACCATGTGAATCTTGTTAAATAATACGTGAAAGTATGATTTAACAAGACTAGAAAGTGGTTTGTGTCACATAAAAAGACAACTTTCTAACTAGACATGAACTTGATAAGAATGATTTTTCACAAAATATAAACTAACTAGTAAGTTGATGAGTATGTTAATCCAAGTTTTACAAAGGTTTTTGTAAACAAACCAAGTTCAAGAAACGATCGCTAAAAGTTTATGACTTTTACATACTCTTACATAATTTTTGTAAGTAAAATAAGTGTAAAAAGCTTTTATTTACAAGAAGAGTTCAAGAGTTATTTTTTGTAAAAATTTCTTACAAGTTGTAAACACTAAATTATTTTAAGAGAATGATATTTAAAGGAATAAATACGTTCCAGAAGGTAACTAGGTCTACTAAAAGTCTTACCAAGTTACTATGCGTTTTCGAGATATATCAAGTTCATGACTAGTGTGAAACGCATATATTTTGCTCTTGGTAATGTAAAACTGATTCAAGGATTGTTGTTGATTGATTTTGAAAAGAAAATGATATGCTTAATAGCATGGACACCTCCGTTTTTAGCGGAAACTCTGGCGAAATTTTCTAAAAATCGCAAGACTTAGAAAATATTTTTCTAGCAAGTGCTTACGAATATATTTTTAACCTTGTTTTCAAAATAAACTTCGCCGTGATTTTTATTACAAAAATACTAAGTACCGGAGGTTGATTTTCGTAAGTAAAATCTGATAAATATATATTTAGAATATATATTTCATACTAAAACTCTCGTGTGATTATTTGTTTATTTGAGAACTAGTTATATTATTTTTAGGGTAAAATAATATAACTTATGTATACCATGAACTTACGACTCCAAAATAATACAAAACTCTCGCGAAATAAATATTTAAGTTACGCAATTATTATTGCAATACGAAATGTTAAAACGTAACGTATGTGATATTTCAGAAAAATACTTTTACACGTATATTTTTGGTAAAAATATTATTTTGGAAAATTTATGAAGTAAAATATAATATTTTTGGGAAAAA
The DNA here is from genome assembly GCF_002127325.2 of Helianthus annuus. Classification (NCBI taxonomy): domain Eukaryota; kingdom Viridiplantae; phylum Streptophyta; class Magnoliopsida; order Asterales; family Asteraceae; genus Helianthus; species Helianthus annuus. The sequence continues at coordinate 90,577,923 of NC_035434.2, forward strand.
ATATAGATGTTTTAGACAAATAATTTAAATATATTTTGCTAAGTGGGACTTAAAAATATATTTTCCGGAATTACAAGTGCACATGTATAAATACCCCCATCCTTGGGAAGGATATACGCGTATAAAATACTTGAGAAATTCGGATACAAAGTAGTTGCCTAACTATTATTCCAAAACCCTAAAGACAAAATTTAAGTTAAAATGGTTGTGGAACAATAATTCTGTTACAACACTCCCCGACGTTTCCGCCACGATTTGATGTTTTACGTGGTCGCACGATTTGATGTTTTACGTGGTCGAGGTGTGACAACAGTCACCTCTATGGGCCGCCCCGGCCTCACGGGTGTGGGCTCGCTACATCCAAATAGATCTATCACTCTTGTGTCCCTTGGTCCTAACAACGAGGATTAATGGCCTTAAGTGTTGTACCCACCCCTCACATGATCTTGTAGTAAAAACCCTCCCTACGCTAACCATACCATGTAAGTAAAAGTTTGTAATAATTGTCGCATGTATTTCACCCCCGAAGTATAAAACTGAAAGCAGTAAAGAGAAAAGGGGGACATGAACTCACAGAAGTGCGTCTCCTGAAATCATACTCAAATCTCCGGTCTCGTCAGCAAATACGACCACCTACAATGTGCTAATGTTCATTAGACGAACGGGTAGTGCCTTGCCTTTGTATTTACGGGTTTGAGTTACGTTACTTTGTCATTATTCCAAGTCTTAACTTCTTGTTAAAATAATAGGTAATTAAAATAATATTTTATTCATCACCAAAGGGTGGAATATATTGTTTCAAAACAAGAACCAACAAGTCACATTGTCTTAAAATAAAAGAAACAAAAGTACATCACGATATTAAACTAAGTCTATCTTCATTTTAAGTCTCTAAGGCACAGGTCCTCCCTAGTATGTCATGATCATCCTAAGCAACAGCACCTGAAAACACATGTGAAAATAGGTACGTCAGCATAAAAATGCCTGTGAGATACATAGGTTTTGTGAAAATAGGATTCATGACTTGAGTTTAAAGAAAATGTTTAATAAAAATCAGTCATGAACCTTGTTAAGTATTTTCTTTTATAAATCATTTGAAAAAAAAACGATAGCAAAATCAGATGATAAGTATTTGTAAAAGAATAATGTATGGTTAATAAGAGTAACCAAGTAAAAAGAGTTTGTATAAACCAAGTTATTTGTAAAACAATGTTTAAGTGAAAATGTGTTGTAAAAGTAACATGTCTAAACTGAATGGCATAAATAACGCTACGATATGTAATATCATACAAGCACTTATATATAGGAAGTACCAGCGGTGTATCCACCATGCTTGTATTATATTACACGCGTCTCGTTATTCAAGTCACCCAAACAAACCACCAATGTATAATGTTCATTTTGAAACCAGTAGTCAAAAGTCATAGTATAACCAAAGTTAAGTGTAAGTCATGTAATGTATAAACAAAAGTTGTGTATGGTAAGTAAAAAAATGAGACTACTTAAACCATAAGTAAAAATGAACAAAACAAGTATTTGAAATAAATCAAAAATTATGTTTTGTAAAATGAATGCATGTTTTATTGATACAAACACTTAATGTAGTAAGTTAACGCATACATCCAAGCCTTGAGACAGCAGGATAACCTTAGAGCAAAGGTTATTAAAGTAAAATATTTTCGGATTCAGTCATTCCTTAAACCCAAACAAACCTAGGATGTCAGGAACGGGATTTGTCAAGTCCTATGGTACCACTACTTACAACCGAGCGGCATGATCGGTGTTAATGAATGTAATAAAGAACCGTTAAACAAACCAAGTGTTATACCAAATGTAAACAAGTTATTTGAAAACAATGTACTAAGTATGCTAAGTAAACATACAAAGTAGAAAAGTCATGTAAATCAATGTGCTAGCATGTTAAATGAACATACATAGCAAAAGAATTGTAATATAAAACAATGTGCTAGCATGTCAAGTAAACACACGTAGCAAAACATAATGAAATCAAGTACTATAAGTGTACTAATGAACATAGCAAGCATAAGTTGTGAAAACATGGAAAGCATAAAAGTAACAAGTAGGCACATGTGTTTCTCCCCAAAATGTTTGAAAAACAATAAAAGAGGGGACTATGTACTCACTTGAGATTGCTCAATAGACTTTAGATATCCACCAAGCAAAGCTAGAAGATCACGGATTCAAACGGCACCTAATATAGGTAACTACATTAATAAACGGACCTATCGGAGGATCGGGTAGTACGAGGGTTTGTAAACCAATTAAGTGTGGGAACTTATGTAATATGGTTTAACAAAGCCTACATACTAAAATGAAACTTATCCTAAGTGCTTTTGACCCATTACGACCAGTTTAGGTAGCTTATGCTACTTTAACGCGTCGTTCGCGTAAAACGCGTTTCGAATGCCTAACTAGCCCTATGACAAGTAAGATATGCCTCAACATGTTTAATATTGTTGTTAAATCAGTTTAGATACCAAAAATTACGTTACATAGACTTAAAATGAATTTTAGCGCAAAAAGGGTATTTTGGTAATTTACCTAAGGCATAAGATCTACTTATCATACAACTACTTAAATGACGTGACCATAAGGTATAACCTTGGAAGGTTATTCCCTATACAACTATGGTCACCTAAAGTATTTGGTTGGATCCTAAAGACCAACCAAATGGGTCGGGTTCGAAAGCATAAGCGATTGTTTAGATCGCTTACCTTACGACCCTTGACAAGCACAAATCTAAAAGCGACGAGCTAAACATGCTAGAACATGTTTAGTAAGGTTAGAAAACAGGTTTGGTATTAAAACAAACGGTTTTAATACCCTAGAGTAGTTTGGTTACAAAATACGCGAGAAAACGCATTTTGGCCGAAACTACGACTTGTCACTGAGCCTAGATAACGTGGTAATCAGTAGGTATAGTCACTAGGGACTATAACCATCGTGATTACGCTCACGTTATGAAGTTCAAACGAACTTCGTGTTGACCATAAACTAGTCAATGCATAATGTCAAACATAGTTTGAGTTTAATGCTAAAACGAATGAAAAACGCGAAACAATACTTACAGAAGGTCCTCGCAAGATTTGACCCGATTTGCTCTCAGGTAGGAAGCATATACTTCCACTTAGAAAGCTTTGAATCAGATCAAATGTGAGGGATGAATGAAATGGGGTTGGGTTTATATAGGCATGGCACAACCGTTAGGATCGTTCATCGAGAAACGTGCTTCGATCTAGGCCGTCCATGTGTACCCCTAGTTTTGCAAAACCATTAGAGCCCATAGATTCAGTCCCTTGATTTGAAAATACCATTTGCAAGTGGTTTTGGAGTGATTAACAGCTGTAAACAGCTGTTTTCAGCAATATTGCACATCTGGGGAGGCCTCGCGGCCCGCGTAAGGGGACAGGTAAGGCTTACGCGCCCCGCCTGGGTGTCCCAGTTCAGCAACAAGTTTGCAGAATGTCAGTTTCAGTCTCTGTTGTGTTTTAAAGCTCATTTCGACATGTTTAAGGCTCGTTAAGCCAACTTTAAGGCCCTAAAATGATGCTTAAACATTGTGGACATGAAACATGCTCAAAAATATGTCGGATGTCAGTTCATTTGGACGTACGATCCCGATGTTCGCTTAATTACGACGGAATGCGCATAAGCGCGAAAGACGATCCAAATTGCGCGACGAATGGATTTTTCTCATGCCAAACATTAAAATAAAATATTTTAGTGCTTACATAAATTTTTGGATGTCCGGAAGTGTCCAGAACGTAAGTTATGCACGAAAATGCAAACTTATGTACTTTTTGACGCTTTTTGTCCCTGAATGAGCATAAAGTTTATTTTAGCACACCGAACTCCTCAAAGCCTATTTCTAAGCTATGTATAGGATATTTAGGGTGTGTTTAACTTTTGATCATGTTCCGGAATGTTTGTTACAGTTCAAATTGGCATACTTTCGCAGTTTGTCAATTTTAGTCCCTGTAAGCGAATTAACTTGATTTTGCCATACCAAAGCCTTCAAAACTTATTTCTGAGTTATGTAAAGGTTATTTAAGGTATGTTAAGCATAAATTGATGTTCCCGAGTATTTGTCATGTTAAACTGATTGGGTTTACAGACCAGTTTGCGTATAATTCTCCCGAAAGCGATACAGAGTTTAAAATTGAATAAAAGTCAAAACATGAAAATCATCAAACATAAACAAACAAGCATTGGGATCAAATAACTTTATTTCATTGATAACTGAATTGTTTACAATGATTACAAGCACAGATGTCACAGTCTCCCCTACTTGTGGAAATTTCGTCCCGAAATTTGTTTAGAGGAAACTTGTGAGAATAGATGCGGATACTTCGCCTTCATTTGATCTTCACGTTCCCAAGTAAATTCAGGTCCACGTTTAGATTCCCAGCGAACTTTAACCAACGGAATGCGCTTGCGTTTAAGCCATTTGACTTCATGATCCAAGATTTCCACAGGTTTCTCAACAAAATGGAGTGTTTTATCAACACGAAACTCTCAAGCGGTATGTGGAGGTTCTCATCAGCTAGACACTTTTTGAGATTGGATACGTGGAAAGTTAGATGAACATTTCCAAGTTTAGGAGGTAATTGAAGTCTGTAGGCTACCTTGCCAATTCTTTCGACGATCTTGAATGGTCCAACATATCTAGGTGCAAGTTTTCCTTTCTTTCCAAGTCTGATCACACCTTACCAAGGTGAGACCTTAAGTAATACACGATCACCGACTTGAAATTCCAAGGTGTTGATGCACGGAATGTCTGTTGACTGCGTCTACATGAAGTCTGAAGTCAAGATTGGTCTAAAGGGGTCAAAGTGTAAATATTGAATAATATAGACTTAGGACCGCTTATTTGTCATTGATGTATTGAGAACCGCTTTTGTGTCATTAGGTTTAGACTGGAACCGCTTTTAGGACATTAAGGTAGGATCGCTTATGTGACAAGGTGCTGGATCGCTTATTGGACTGTCACATAAGCGACCCATGATCACTATAAATAGGGTGGAGCGGTTCTTCATTTGTAACAGTGTGTGTATGTGCTAAGGTGCCGAAACTCTGCTGAAATTTTATCAGAAAGCAATACAAACACAAGGAATTGAAAGGATTAGCTGTTGTTACTTTACTTACGTTGATTCCGCCTTCGTATGTAAAGATGAACTACTTCGACTGACTTTTCGGGTCATAGAACGGTCCAACAAGTGGTATCAGAGCTCAGGACGAGGAGTTCATACTACGACAGCATATATCTGCAGAAATCTCTCATTTCTACTCACTTTCTCTCATACTTTTTCGGTTTTCAGTGGTTCCAACGGTCAAAATTGTCTGAAATTTGAGTATAACGTGTAAAATACACTAGTAACAAACCCTAGAAAGAATCAGGTGAAAATACGGACTAAAAATGATAAAAATTGGTTAAAAACAGTCAACCGCTTTTTCGGACATTGGATCGCTTATTTGGACCTAAACTGTCTGGATCGCTCCAAATTCACACCTGAGATCGCTCTTTCGGACAATTTGACTCTCTGGATCGCTCGAACGGACAACATTGTTGAACCGCTCGAACGATCATACTTGGACCGCTCATACGAACACTTCAGGTTCACTCCAACGAACAAAAGTTGGATCGCTTTTGTGACAGTACTTGAACCGCTCGAACGGACGTACCTAAGATCGCTCGAACGGACAATATTGGAACCGCTCGAAAGATTATACTTTGGAACCGCTCGAAAGATCATACTCTGGTTCGCTCGAACGAACATACTCTCGGTCGCTTATTTGACATATTGTGGATCGTTCGAGAGGACTTTGTCATTATTGTCTGGTCCGCGTTTATGAACAAATTCTGGACCGCTTTTCTGTCAAACTGTTTAGACAGAATCGTTTTTGTGAACTGATATTTTTCAAAACCAAAATTTTTCTAAGTGTTGTTTGATTTTGCAGGTACAATCAAAATGGATGATGAACCGATTCCTTGGAAGGGTGATCGTACAGAGGAACAGAAGTACCAATACAGGAAGTTGATTGCTGAAACAAAGATTATCAGACTTTCTGGTGTATACTTGGAAGCAAGAAGAGCAAATCGTTGGGATCCAGACAGAAAGTGCTATCTTGATCGATATGGCAATGTGGCGATTGATGACAAAACGCTAGATATTGAAGCCATCATTCAGGAGTACAAAGAAGATGATGAGTATTGGCAACACAAGTGGTGGGGAACACCAACGTCAAAGATGATTGAAGAAGAAAAAGAGAAAGAGAGAAAGGAGAAAGAAGAGAAAGAGAGAAAGGAAAAGGAAGAGAAAAAGATGAATGGAAAATGTTCGAATTGTGAAAAATCAGAAGCAGACAGTGTGAAACTCTTGAAGGATGTGGAGAGTTTGACATTGGAAAACAATACTCTGAAGATCAAGAAGAAGGCTGATAATGAACAGATTTTGGAGTTATGCTTGAACTATGAAAAGATAAAATCTGAGAATGATAAACTGTTGAATGATTTAAACAGTTTGACATCAGAAAACAAAACTTTGAAAGAAAATGAAAAAGTTTTTGAAAACAAAAGAAAATCTTCAGAAGATGAAGATTTCTGGATTAAACTGGAAAACAAAAGTCTAAAAGAGAATGAAAAAAGATTTCAAGAACAGTTAAAAGTCTTGGAAAACGAAAAATCTGTTCTTGAAAATCTTAAAATTGAAAATGAAAAATCAATCAAGTCTCATCTTGAAAGAATATCTCAGCTTGAAAATGAAGCTGAGAATTCAAGGATCAAGATTGAAGAACTTGAAAAGAAGTTGAAAGGTTTTGTGACTTCATCAGATAGGTTGAATTTTCCCTGTCCAAAACCAATCAACTCTGTTCCAATAAGTGACAATGTCAAAAATTTTGACACAGTCAAAATTGAAGATTGTGATGATGTATCTGATGATGAAAAGGAAAAAGAAAAGAAAAGAAAAATATTTTTAGATTTAAAAGAAAAATTTAAAAATACTGTTTTACATTCTACTGAGAAAGGTGAATGCTCAACGCAAAAACCTGTAAAGAAGAGTGTAGAACAGAAACAAAAAGATATAAAATCGAAAAATTTTCAAAAAGAAAATAAAAGCTCATCAGATCACTCATCCAATCACAATAAAAAATCACAAAAATTTAAAAATAAAAACTCACACAATGTTGGTAATAAGTGGTGCAGGTTTGACCACAGTTCTCAAAAGCCAAATCCAGCTTACAGGAGAAGATGGGATGAAGATTCTTCAAGGATAAATCATTACAATGATAGAAAACAGAGAAATGGTGATTACCACAAGGCAACTCAATGCTATGATTTAAGTGTGTGGTATGAAAATGGTGAACGATATGAAAGAAAGAAGAGGTATGATAACAGAGTGTGTTACTCTTGTGGCTATCAAGGGCACATAGCTGTTAACTGCCAAAGTCAGAGATTTGAAACGAGAAGATGCTTTAATTGCAATATCAGAGGACACATTGCCAGAGATTGCCCAAGGAGATCAATGGGAAGATCGAGGGCTGAATCTCAAAGAATGGCAAAGAAACCAGTCAACGTCAAGCCCAAGGAACAGAAGGTTCAGGAACCTAAAGTTCAGGAAACGAAAGTAAAACTTTCTCAGGGGCAAAAAGACAGACTGCGAAAGAAAAGGAAGAAGGCGAGAGAGTATCTCGAAAGGATTGTGTCCTCGGGTTCTTCAGTTAGTCAGAATAAAAGTACTGATGAATCGCTTCAATTGACTGCAAAGTCAAACAAGCCGAGTTCATCAGTTACAAATTTGAGGACAACAGAGAAAAAAGAGAAAAAGAAACGTCTCGGCGACGAATCTGACAGGTCAAAGTCAGACAAGCCACACTCAGGCGATGATTCTGGTTCGTCAAAACCAGAAGAGCAGGTTATTGAGGTAAAATCTGAGAATTCAGGTTTAACAATGGATGATACGAACTTTCCACCATTGCTAAACAAGAATTCAAAATCACCCAAGGACAGTCAGGCTTGGGTGAAACTTTTCAAATAGAAAAACCTGACTTGCCGGAGATCCCAAGATGGTATTGTGGATCATGTATCGGCACATTTCTTGAGAAATTTCACTTTGGTGATTTTTCGTTTTACATGTGGTAAATCAGGGACATTAAGTTGTACTTGATTTTCTACAAGTGATGTTTGTGATTAAAGGAAAACAATGTGATGAAATAACCCCGAGTTTATGAAACAACACACAAAACTAATTTTCCGGAAAAACCATTTTGATTAAAACAAACTTAAGTGTTTTGAAATCATAATGGGAAAATAGTTTGTTGTGAGGGGGAGTTCTGATTGTTTACGCCAAGTGGATGGAGAATTGAAGTGATTCGATATCAGTTTGTCATTTTATTTGTACAGTTTTCAAATTTTCCTTGAAAATCCAAATTGAAACATATTTTGATTTTAGGGGGAGAAAAATTTTAAAAAAAATTAGAAAATTTGAAAATTCCAAAAACATTGAAAAAGCAAAAATGAGTTTTGTTGATAAAAGAGGAAATGATAGTAAATCAGTGGACTATCACAGCATGCTAAGGAAATGAAATGTCAAAAGTGATAAACGATCTCACTAAAGATGTGACGATAGGCTCAGCTAGACTAGTAGATTTGCGATAACGATACAAATATAAATGAAAAAGCCTAGTTCTAGTGGGAAACATGGTTGAAAGCATAGTACTTAGTTTTGTCCTTCTTGACTGTGTGCCTGCTCAGTAATCGCTGATTGTCGAAAGACATAAAACTGGTTAAGTTTGTGAACTTTCACTACTTTGCTGAAAAATCGCTGTGATTGTGCATTTCATTTTGCAAAGATTTAAACTTGTTTGATTTCTTTATTTTGTTTAAGCATCGGACATCCTCTGCGTATACGGAAGTATCGACCTGGTGGTTAAAGCCTAAACAACTTCAATTGGTTTTATTTTTCTTATTTTGTTTAAACATTGGACTTTCTCTGCGTATACGGAAGTATCGACCTGATTGTTAATGTTTAAACATTCTGCTTTGTTTTCGCACAATTCACAGTTGATGAAAGTTTAAAGGCATTACTTGAGTTAGTGTATTGCATGATGAGGGGATATGCTGAGATCGTGGGGTCCATAAGAATTTAGTGCATAATTAATATACCTTAACGTATCAGTAAGCATTTTGAAAGTTTTTAGATTGAGCTTAAGTGGACAACAATATCGTCAATCAACGTGAAGCGTTTAAAACTTAAAACGAATAGAAGCTTAACGATGTTAGTGATGTGTCTCAAAAACTGATATGATCCTCTTGCACAAACTCACAAAAATATTATCTGTAGATATTTGTTTACTGTCTTTCATTCAAAATCAAAAATCCAAAAAGATTTTCGTCAAACTGATTTTGAAGAGCCGATATTCAAAATTCGAGGGCTAATCATGATGAACAGGTTTGGAAAATGTTGTTGAAAATTCTTTGAATGACATATATAAATGGGTTGAAAGATTGTGGATTTAGTTAATCAAGGTCATTTATTTGAAACTTGATGTAACTAATATGTTTGTTGTAAATGAGTTCTACCAGTAAGTTTACGGGAATTAATTGGTTAAAAATTTGTGAAACTTATGGTAAGGTAGAGAATATGCAGGAAAAACAGGTTTGGACGATATTTCCCAATGGAGGCAAACTGCAAAAGCTTGAACCAGATATCTCAAGATTCCAGCATAATGAGAGGGGGAGTCAGTGAGAGGGGGAGTCTGGATCAACAGCTAATGGGAAGCTTGTAGATAAAGCTAGAAGTCAGTCCGGGAACCTGTGAAGAATGTTTGAGGTGACAGACAGAGTTGGTGAAAAGACAAAGACTAAAGACTACGGATCTGAAGATGCTAAAAAGACTACGTCAACATCCAAGGGGGAGTCTGTTGATGCACGGAATGTCTGTTGACTGCGTCTACATGAAGTCTGAAGTCAAGATTGGTCTAAAGGGGTCAAAGTGTAAATATTGAATAATATAGACTTAGGACCGCTTATTTGTCATTGATGTATTGAGAACCGCTTTTGTGTCATTAGGTTTAGACTGGAACCGCTTTTAGGACATTAAGGTAGGATCGCTTATGTGACAAGGTGCTGGATCGCTTATTGGACTGTCACATAAGCGACCCATGATCACTATAAATAGGGTGGAGCGGTTCTTCATTTGTAACAGTGTGTGTATGTGCTAAGGTGCCGAAACTCTGCTGAAATTTTATCAGAAAGCAATACAAACACAAGGAATTGAAAGGATTAGCTGTTGTTACTTTACTTACGTTGATTCCGCCTTCGTATGTAAAGATGAACTACTTCGACTGACTTTTCGGGTCATAGAACGGTCCAACACAAGGGCTTGCATCGTCTGTCCGCGTAACTCTTTTGATGGCTTCGAGCTGTCTGTAGATTATCACGAACTTTCTTAACCTTATCTGTCACACCCCCAAAATCCACCTGCGGAGTATCACCGCTTGGGAGCGTGACTGACCAGGATCAAGCCACCAATCATATTGAACATGTAATTAATATTAAGTAAAATAAATGTAAACCACCCATCCAATACGATAGGTGTTCAAATCATAACCATAGTTTCAAAGTGTAGCGGAAGCATAGTAAATAATCCAACAATAGATAATAGTTTTAAATGTCATAATAGTTCAACGTAGAAACCACGATCCTTGTCCACAACGACCCGCTTCTCCAGTGCAAGCTCCAAGTACCTAACGATCTGCAAGGCATGTAACAGAATGATCAACAAACTAGTTGAGCGAGTTCACAGTAAGTAAATGCGTAACAGTAAGTAACGGGTGGCTCTACTGGGCCAATAGTAAGTTATACAGGTGGGGGCTTCCCATGTTATGTGACCACTAGACTATTCGTATCAACTACTCGTATCATCCCTGTTCTTCATCCGAGAACAGTAGCGCGTATGGGGTGTACGTAGGTTTTACGTACGTATCCTTCATAACCGAGGATAGGAGACGCGGGGGTGTACGTGGGTTTCACGTACGTATCCTTTGTACCGAGGATAGAAGTAAGTAATGCGTACACGTAGGTTTTACGTGCGTGCCTGACATCCGAGGCAGTAATTGGCATATGACCACGTAGGTGTTATCCTAACCTACGGAACCGTCCTGACATCCGAGGACCATGCGTGCCTGACATCCGAGGCAGTAATTGGCATATGACCACGTAGGTGTTATCCTAACCTACGGAACCGTCCTGACATCCGAGGACCATGGTAGGTGATAGTCTAGGAAAAACATATATACGTTCTTGGTCAATGGTAACCTTTATCCCATTCCCACGACCCGGGAATCCCATGCCTTAGTAGGAGTGTGAACTCACCTTGGTTTGCTCGGTATGCTAGGTTATGCACTCACAAGTAATTAATCAAGTCCTATTGTATGCACGTATAACAAATCAGTTCATGTTCGAAATGATACGCATGTAATCTAATGTCGTATAGTGCTTGACAGCTAATATCATGTATCAATCATGTATCACGTAACAGTTAACCCATTCATGCAATTCACGTAATTCATATGAACATATACAGGATCATGCATCTCACAAAAAAACTCAGACAAGTATGGGGGGGGTCTCCCCTGTTCGGAACTCGGATAGCACATATATTCATCATACAACTTCAGACATATAATCAGCATATAAATTCGAACATGGTTGATCATGTTTTAAACTCGGTCCAATAGACATTCATTATATCCGGCCCAACACATACTCATTAAACTCGGTCCAACATCAAATCATTTAAACTCGGACCAACCTCATAACATTAAACTCGGACCATTCACTATTTAACAAACTCGGACTTAATGTCCCTTAATTAAACTCAGACCAAAGATCCCAAATAAAGTCGGACAAGGTGATCCAATTATGTTCGGTCCAAGGTGATCCAATTATGTTCGGACCATGTGATGTTCATTTAAACTCGGACCATGTGAATTACTTTAAGTTCGGACCACATCAAACTCATTAAAGTCGGACTTGAATGCATTGAACAAACTCGGACCAATCAAATAAACTCGGTCCATAAATAAACTCGGTCCATTCACAATTAACTAAACTCGGACCAATCTAATTCTTTATACTCGGACCATTCTAATTCATTATATTCGGACCACTCTAAGTCTTTATACTCGGACCATTCTAATTCATTATAAACTCAGACGTTTATATATCATTAAACTCAGGCATATGTAAATCATCAAACTCAGACAAACATAGCTCGTGAACTTTCAATTTCTTATTAACAATCATAGCAGTTACGTTTATCATTCAATCAAACCCTAATATCAAACACAGTAACGGCAGAATCATAATCAATCCACTCATGCTCAACAAAAATCAAACTATATCATTATAGGAACCATCTATCAATCATACGACTAATCATTATCATCAATAGTTCAGAATCAAATCAAAATCACAACCTATCACATGAAGAACTAGGGTTTTATAAGCATCAATCAATCAACAACTAGTCAAGAATTGATACAATCAAATAATCAACGCACAATCATTAACAATTACCTTGAATGATTCCAACGAAATAGAGAAATCGAAAGTGATGAATGCCTTGTGCCGATGATGGTGGTGATGATGATTGCTAGAGAGATGAATGTACGTGCTTTGGTTTTTTTGTGCCAAATGATTAGTGAAAGAGTTTAGGGTTATGTATTACTAGAATTCCACTAATTGCCCTCTACATCCTCAAGTATTATATTTTACAATAGCGCACTATCCCAATTAATTACACAGTTTCACCACCAAGTTTACACATTTGACAAGTTTATCTTAATTAACACATAGTCATGCACAATCACACAATACACTTCATTATACCAAAACGTAAACAATTCCATAGTAATCAATTGTGCAATTTAAACAGCTAAACAATACTTGAACGTGCAATAAATGCGGAATAAGAATCTTGGAAATTCGAGTTGTCACATTATCCCCAACTTAAAAGAAATTTCGTCCCGAAATTTGGTACGCACTCACTGAGGAAGCTAGGTAAGCTGTATTGTTTACTGGTTTTCCTGGGGTGTCACATCATCCCCCCGTTGATTTGGAATTTCGTCCCGAAATTCAGTAGTAGTAGCTTCAGCCTCAGTAGTGGTTGCATTGGTTTCGAATAGCTGGGGGTACTTTTCTTTCATCTGGTCTTCGCGTTCCCAGGTATACTCTGGGCCACGCTGGGAGTTCCAATGAACTCGAACAAGAGGGATTCTCTTGTGCTTGAGGACCTTAACATCCCGGTCCGTGATTTCAACTGGTTCCTCGACGAACTGCAACCGCTCGTCGATAGTGAGTTCCTTAAAAGGAACTATAAGGGTCTCATCTGATAGGCATTTCTTCAGATTCGACACGTGAAATACATTGTGAACTGCACCGAGTTCAGCTGGTAGGTTTAATCTGTAGGCTACTTTGCCAATTTTCTCAATGATCTCGAACGGTCCGACATACTGCGGATTTAATTTGCCCCGTTTGCCAAAACGAACCACACCCTTCCAGGGTGAGACTTTTAGTAAAACCCGGTCCCCGACCTGAAATTCCAACGGCCTCTTACGCTTATCCGCGTAGGCTTTCTGACGGTCGCGAGCTGCCGCCATGCGTTGTCGTATCTGTGCAATCTTTTCTGTGGCGTCCACTACAATCTCTGGACCCGTAATCTGACTATCCCCCACCTCTGCCCAACAGAGAGGTGACCGGCATTTACGTCCGTACAATGCCTCGAATGGAGCGGCCTGAATGCTGGTGTGGTAGCTGTTATTGTATGAAAACTCCACTAAAGGGAGGTGCTTTTCCCAGCCGTTGCCGAAATCGATAACACACGCTCGAAGCATGTCTTCCAGAGTTTGAATTGTGCGCTCAGACTGCCCATCCGTCTGAGGGTGATATGCTGTGCTCATGTCTAATCGCGAGCCGAAGGATTTGTGCATCGCTTGCCATAGCTCTGACGTGAATCGTGCATCCCGATCCGAAATGATGGAGGTGGGCACTCCGTGCCTCGAAACAACTTCTTTAAGATAGACGTCTGCGAGAGTGGAGAACTTGTCCGTTTCCTTAATCGGCAGGAAGTGTGCAGACTTGGTGAGTCGATCAACTATGACCCATATTGTATCATTCCCACGCTGAGATCTAGGTAAACCTGTAACAAAATCCATGGAAATTTCTTCCCATTTCCATTGCGGTATCTTAGGCTGCTGAAGTAGACCAGCTGGTTTCTGATATTCAACCTTGACTCTCGCACAGGTTAAGCATTTTCCAACGTACGTAGCGATGTGGGCCTTCATACTAAGCCACCAATAAGTAGTGCTGATGTCGTGGTACATTTTATCCTACCCTGGATGTACCGAATAGCGAGACTTGTGAGCTTCATCCATTACAAGTTCGCGTAGACCGCCATAAAGTGGGACCCAAATACGCCCCGTTACCTAGTAGGCGCCGTCTGCCTTCTGTTCCCTTTGTTGTCGTGAGCCGCGTAAGGCTTCAGCCTTGACGTTTTCGGGTTTTAGTGCTTCTATCTGAGCAGCTCGTATCTGTGCAGGAAGACTGGACTGAATCGTAAGCTGTAGCGCTCGCACGCGCCGAGGTAAAGTGTCCTTTCGACTGAGGGCATCAGCCACAACATTGGCTTTGCCTGGATGGTACTTGATGGCGCATTCGTAGTCGTTAAGTAACTCGACCCATCGTCGTTGACGCATGTTCAAATCCTTCTGCTTAAGGATATGCTCGAGACTCCTGTGATCGGTGTAAATCGTGCACCTGGTACCGTACAGGTAGTGTCGCCATATCTTAAGCGCGAAAACAACAGCTCCCAGCTCTAGATCGTGCGTCGTGTAGTTTCGTTCATGAACCTTGAGTTGCCGAGAAGCGTAGGCTATCACTTTATCCCGCTGCATCAATACGCAACCCAGACCCTGTATTGATGCGTCACAATATACTACGAAGTCATCTGTGCCTTCTGGCAAAGAGAGAATAGGTGCGCTGCAAAGCCTATCCTTTAGATACTGAAAAGCAGTTTCCTGCGTGTTGCCCCAACGGTAGGTGACACCCTTCTGTGTCAGTAGTGTAAGTGGTTGCGCGATCTTCGAGAAATCCTTGATAAACCGTCTGTAGTAACCTGCCAAACCCAAGAATTGGCGTATTTCTGTCGGTGTACGCGGTGCAGGCCAATTTCTGATCGAATCTACCTTGGATGGATCGACGTGAATCCCATCCTGGTTTACCACGTGGCCTAGGAAGTGGACTTCACGAAGCCAGAAGTCGCATTTTGAAAACTTTGCGTACAGTTGCTCTTTTCGAAGAAGTTCCAAGATAAGACGTAAGTGCTGCTCGTGCTCCTCCTGACTCTTGGAGTAGATTAGAATGTCGTCGATGAAAACAATGACGAACTTGTCTAGATAGGGTTTACACACCCTGTTCATAAGATCCATGAAGACTGCAGGCGCGTTCGTAAGCCCGAATGGCATAACAAGAAACTCGTAGTGACCGTAACGAGTTCTGAAAGCGGTTTTGGAGACGTCCTCATCCCGGACTCTCAGCTGATGATACCCTGACCTTAAATCAATCTTGGAATAGTAACACGACCCTTGCAACTGGTCGAATAGGTCATCTATGCGTGGAAGAGGATAACGGTTCTTCACCGTCACCTTGTTGTGTTCACGGTAGTCGATGCACATTCTAAACGTACCGTCTTTCTTCTTCACAAACAACACTGGAGCTCCCCAAGGCGAAGAGCTAGGTCGGATAAATCCCTTATCCAAGATTCCTGGTAGCTGCGTCGATAGTTCTTCCGATTCTGGTGGAGTTAAGCGATACGGTGCTCGAGCTATGGGTGCTGCTCCTGGAGCGAGCTCGATTTGAAATTCGTCCTGATGATGCGGCGGTAGACCAGGTAAATCCTTGCGAGACACCTGAGGAAAGTCGCGTACAACTGAATGGTCTTCCAACTTCTTTTCTTTCGCTGATGAGTCAGTAACGAGAGCCAAAGTTGCGGTGTGGCCCTTCCGCAAACATTTCTGAGCCTTCAAGAAAGAGGTGATGCCAACCACGGCACCACTCTTGTCGCCTTGAGCTTCGAGAGGTTCTTGACCAGAACGAGGAATGCGAACAATCTTTTCTTTGTATAGGATTTCTGCTTGCTGTTGCTGCTGGCGATTCCGATGTGCAAGCCGTGGGCTCCTGAATCCTTAGCTTCTGCTGTGCTCTGGCGATCACTATTCTTGTGCTGCTGTTGTGCTTGAGACCGAACGGTAGCTGAACCCTTGCTGGAATACCCATCCCATTTCCGCTTGTTGTCACTAGGAGTAGCGGGAGTAGCAGAAGTGGTAGCGGTAGTAATAGCGCTGATACAACTAGGCAGCCTGTTCTGTTCCACTGCCTGATCCGTGAGGCGATGAGCAAGACACTGAATGTCTTGGATTTTGTCGAGGTTAGCTGATGTAGCATGGCTCTGAATCTCTGAGGCTAGACCCTTGAGGTACAATTCGATACGCTTGATTGGAGGGTCCACCATGGTTGGACACAAGATGGCCAGTTCGTTCTATCGTTTCGTATGAGCTTCAATTTCTGACCCCGTCATTTTCAAATGGTAAGGCTCCACTTCCAACTTGTGGATGTCATCACGCGTGTAGTATTCCCTTTTAATGTGTTCTTTGAATTCGTTCCAGGGGGTGGCGTTAGCAGCTGCCAACCCTAGTATCTGTACTTGCGCGTTCCACCTGGTTAGCGCGATTCCTACCAAAGTACCAGTGGCGTACTTGACCCTGCGAGCCTCAGGGCGTTCACACATGAAGTTCTTGAATGTGCCACTGAATGTGCTTGGACGACAGTCCATGATGTTCTGGAATGTGCAGAGAGGTTGATGTGCGTTCTGACCCGTTGCGCGAGAAAGATGGGTCAAGATTAAGCGCGAGAGTTGGGTCTCGAGAGTAGGATCTAACGTCCTAGGATAGGTTTGGAATAGCAGGTTATACCTCCTGCTGGTACGGCTGCAAGCGCCGCAGCGACTTGTTCGTTAATGAGAGCCGTAAACTGGGCTTGAGTCATGTCAACACGTCCAGACATGATCGAACAGTAAAGGTAGCATAGGTATGAATGGTTCGCGAGTAATACGATGACAGAAAAGTGTAAGTACATAGGTGTTCTTAAGCAATAACAAGTAGTGAGCAAAGTAACGTAAGCATACTACGAGCAAAGTTCTATGCAATTCTAACAGGTAGGCAATAAACATAAACCTTATTACCTAGGATGTTGAGTCTTGCACGTGGAGCGAAGCGTCGTTGTGGATCGTTGAGAGCACTGTTCTGGTTATAGTCTGGTTTTAATAAAAACGTTTTCCCATATCAAAACCAAGTTCTCTATAACCAATGGCTCTGATACCAATCTGTCACACCCCCAAAATCCACCTGCGGAGTATCACCGCTTGGGAGCGTGACTGACCAGGATCAAGCCACCAATCATATTGAACATGTAATTAATATTAAGTAAAATAAATGTAAACCACCCATCCAATACGATAGGTGTTCAAATCATAACCATAGTTTCAAAGTGTAGCGGAAGCATAGTAAATAATCCAACAATAGATAATAGTTTTAAATGTCATAATAGTTCAACGTAGAAACCACGATCCTTGTCCACAACGACCCGCTTCTCCAGTGCAAGCTCCAAGTACCTAACGATCTGCAAGGCATGTAACAGAATGATCAACAAACTAGTTGAGCGAGTTCACAGTAAGTAAATGCGTAACAGTAAGTAACGGGTGGCTCTACTGGGCCAATAGTAAGTTATACAGGTGGGGGCTTCCCATGTTATGTGACCACTAGACTATTCGTATCAACTACTCGTATCATCCCTGTTCTTCATCCGAGAACAGTAGCGCGTATGGGGTGTACGTAGGTTTTACGTACGTATCCTTCATAACCGAGGATAGGAGACGCGGGGGTGTACGTGGGTTTCACGTACGTATCCTTTGTACCGAGGATAGAAGTAAGTAATGCGTACACGTAGGTTTTACGTGCATGCCTGACATCCGAGGCAGTAATTGGCATATGACCACGTAGGTGTTATCCTAACCTACGGAACCGTCCTGACATCCGAGGACCATGCGTGCCTGACATCCGAGGCAGTAATTGGCATATGACCACGTAGGTGTTATCCTAACCTACGGAACCGTCCTGACATCCGAGGACCATGGTAGGTGATAGTCTAGGAAAAACATATATACGTTCTTAGTCAATGGTAACCTTTATCCCATTCCCACGACCCGGGAATCCCATGCCTTAGTAGGAGTGTGAACTCACCTTGGTTTGCTCGGTATGCTAGGTTATGCACTCACAAGTAATTAATCAAGTCCTATTGTATGCACGTATAACAAATCAGTTCATGTTCGAAATGATACGCATGTAATCTAATGTCGTATAGTGCTTGACAGCTAATATCATGTATCAATCATGTATCACGTAACAGTTAACCCATTCATGCAATTCACGTAATTCATATGAACATATACAGGATCATGCATCTCACAAAAAAACTCAGACAAGTATGGGGGGGGTCTCCCCTGTTCGGAACTCGGATAGCACATATATTCATCATACAACTTCAGACATATAATCAGCATATAAATTCGAACATGGTTGATCATGTTTTAAACTCGGTCCAATAGACATTCATTATATCCGGCCCAACACATACTCATTAAACTCGGTCCAACATCAAATCATTTAAACTCGGACCAACCTCATAACATTAAACTCGGACCATTCACTATTTAACAAACTCGGACTTAATGTCCCTTAATTAAACTCAGACCAAAGATCCCAAATAAAGTCGGACAAGGTGATCCAATTATGTTCGGTCCAAGGTGATCCAATTATGTTCGGACCATGTGATGTTCATTTAAACTCGGACCATGTGAATTACTTTAAGTTCGGACCACATCAAACTCATTAAAGTCGGACTTGAATGCATTGAACAAACTCGGACCAATCAAATAAACTCGGTCCATAAATAAACTCGGTCCATTCACAATTAACTAAACTCGGACCAATCTAATTCTTTATACTCGGACCATTCTAATTCATTATATTCGGACCACTCTAAGTCTTTATACTCGGACCATTCTAATTCATTATAAACTCAGACGTTTATATATCATTAAACTCAGGCATATGTAAATCATCAAACTCAGACAAACATAGCTCGTGAACTTTCAATTTCTTATTAACAATCATAGCAGTTACGTTTATCATTCAATCAAACCCTAATATCAAACACAGTAACGGCAGAATCATAATCAATCCACTCATGCTCAACAAAAATCAAACTATATCATTATAGGAACCATCTATCAATCATACGACTAATCATTATCATCAATAGTTCAGAATCAAATCAAAATCACAACCTATCACATGAAGAACTAGGGTTTTATAAGCATCAATCAATCAACAACTAGTCAAGAATTGATACAATCAAATAATCAACGCACAATCATTAACAATTACCTTGAATGATTCCAACGAAATAGAGAAATCGAAAGTGATGAATGCCTTGTGCCGATGATGGTGGTGATGATGATTGCTAGAGAGATGAATGTACGTGCTTTGGTTTTTTTGTGCCAAATGATTAGTGAAAGAGTTTAGGGTTATGTATTACTAGAATTCCACTAATTGCCCTCTACATCCTCAAGTATTATATTTTACAATAGCGCACTATCCCAATTAATTACACAGTTTCACCACCAAGTTTACACATTTGACAAGTTTATCTTAATTAACACATAGTCATGCACAATCACACAATACACTTCATTATACCAAAACGTAAACAATTCCATAGTAATCAATTGTGCAATTTAAACAGCTAAACAATACTTGAACGTGCAATAAATGCGGAATAAGAATCTTGGAAATTCGAGTTGTCACATTATCAGTTGTCTCTAGAATGAGGTCAGGTCTAGTAAGCTGAGCCTCACCGATCTCATTCCAGCAGACTGGTGAACGACATTTTCGACCATAGAGAGCCTCGAAAGGAGCCATGTTGATGCTGGAGTGATAACTGTTGTTGTAGGAGAATTCAATCAATGGAAGATGTGAATCCCAACTACCACCAAAGTCGATCACACAAGCTCGAAGCATATCCTCCAAAGTCTAGATTGTTCTTTCAGTTTGGCCATCTGTTTGTGGATGATATGCTGTGCTCAGATTGAGTTGGGTCCCCATAGCAGATTGCATGGTTCTCTAAAAATGAGAAGAGAAGCGAGCATCTCTGTCAGAAATAATGTTCAAGGGAACACCATGTCGAGATACAATTTCATCCACATAGATTTTAGCCAGCCTTTCAGCAGAAAAATCCTCACGGATTGGCAAGAAATGCGCTGACTTAGTAAGACGATCAACAACTACCCAGATGGAATCATGACCTTTCTTAGTGCGCGGAAGTTTAGTAATGAGATCCATAGCAATGTTTTCCCATTTCCAAACTGGAACCTCTGGTTGCTCCAAAAGACCAGAAGGATATTGGTGTTCAGCCTTAACCTTGAGACAAGTAAGGCATTTTGAAACGTACAAAGCAATGTCTTTCTTCATACCAGGCCACCAATACTGAATACGAAGATCCTTATGCATCTTGTCTGAGCTAGGATGAATATAATAACGAGTCTTATGGGCCTCATCCATAAGCAAGGTGCGAAGATCATCTAGGCTTGGGACCCACAAACGGTCCATGAAATAATATGATCCATCATCTTTCAGCGCAAGATCAGGCTTAATGTGATAGGGTAATTCCTTACCCATCAAGTCTTGTGAAACATAAGCCTGTTGAGCTTGAGTAATGCGTGCTTGGATATCAGATCGAGCTTGAATAGCAGATTGAACACGAACACAATGAAGCTTAGTACGTTCCTTACGACTTAATGCGTCAGCCACAACATTCGCTTTACCAGGGTGGTAGCGAATTTCGCAATCATAGTCGTTTAGGAGTTCGACCCAACGTCTTTGCCTCATGTTGAGTTCTTCTTGATTGAAGATATGCTGAAGACTCTTGTGGTCAGTGAAAACCACATATTTTGTGCCATACAAATAGTGTCTCCAGATTTTGAGAGCGAAGACAACTGCATCCAACTCAAGATCATGAGTGGTGTAGTTTCTCTCATGCACCTTCAACTGTCTTGATGCGTAGGCTATGAATTTGTTCCTTTGCATCAGAACACAGCCAAGACCCAATTTCGATGCATCACAATAAACGACAAAATCATCATTGCCCTCAGGCAAAGTCAGAATAGGTGCATCACAAAGCTTCTGCTTCAAAGTCTGAAATGCTTCTTCTTGTTTAGAACCCCAGTCAAAGGGTTTGTTCTTCTGAGTTAGAGCAGTCAGAGGAACTGCAATCTTCGAGAAGTTCTCAATGAAGCGGCGGTAATAACCCGCTAGACCAAGAAAGGAACGAACCTCAGTAGGAGTAGTAGGCGTATCCCAATCCTTAATCGCACTGATCTTGGAGGGATCTACATGAATACCTTGTTCGTTGACAATATGTCCAAAAAATTGAACTTCCTTAAGCCAAAATTCACACTTGGAGATTTTGGCAAAAAGTTGCTCTTTCTTTAGGAGTTCTAGAGTAAGACGAAGATGTTGCTCATGATCAGCTTGCGTCTTAGAGTAAATCAAGATGTCATCAATAAAGATGATGATGAACTTATCCAAATAAGGCTTGCAACCCTATTCATTAAGTCCATGAAAACAGCAGGAGCATTGGTCAAACCGAATGGCATGACTACTCATAATGCCCATATCGAGTGCGGAATGCTGTCATGGGAATATCCTCTTCATGCACACGAAGTTGATGATACCCAGAACGAAGGTCGATCTTCGAAAAGCAAGTAGCACCCTGTAACTGGTCAAAGAGATCATCAATGCGTGGTAGGGGATATCGATTCTTGATGGTAAGCTTGTTCAGCTCACGATAATCGATACACATTCTGAAGGATCCATCCTTCTTCTTGACAAAAAGAACGGGAGCACCCCAAGGTGAAAAGCTAGGACGGATAAAACCTTTGTCAGAAAGCTCTTGAAGCTGTTTAGACAACTCTTGCATCTCAGACGGTGCAAGACGATATGGAGCTCTGGCAATAGGATTTGCACCAGGTACGAGATCAATACGGAACTTGACTTGGCGTGCTGGAGGTAGACCAGGTAACTCTTCAGGAAACAGCTCCGGATAATCCCGAACAACAGGGATATCTTGAATAGACTTACCTTGGCCCTTATCTGCTGTAACATGTGCCAAGAAGGCCACATAGTTCTTTCGAGCTTGAAAACAAGACATAAGCTTGAGGCTACTGGCAGGTTTCTCACCACGAACCTGTAGTATCTCACCTGACGAAAGCGGCACATGAACAATCTTCTCAAAACAAACTACCTCTGCGCGATGCTTGGCTAACCAATCCATACCCACAATAATGTCGAAGCTTCCAAGTTGCATAGGCGTGAGGTCAATAGGAAAGAGATGGTTGTTAAGGTTCAATTGGCAGTTGCGAAGAACAGAATCAAGAACAATGGGTTCACCACTCGCAACTTCGACTGTCAAAGGCTTACCTAGTTTCGTTCTAGACACGTGAAGCAAAGGCTCAAAAGATAACGACACAAAACTCTTATCGGCCCCTGAATCAAAAAGAACAGAAGCAGGTTGATTATTAACAAAGAACGTATCGTTCACCACTTCATTGTCTGCCTGAGCCTCAGCAGCATTCATATTAAAAACTCGACCTCGAGCTGGAGTCTGGTTCTGATTTGCATTAATCAGTCTTGGACACTGATTTCGATAGTGGGTCAGATCCCCACAGTTATACCAAGAACCTGGTGGGTAGTGAGGTCGTGCAGCTTGACCTTGTTGCTGAGCAAGAGGCTGAGCAACTTGTTGAGCCGGGTTCTGAGCTGCCCGATTCTGGTTGACAGGAATGCGGCATGTAGCAGCAAGATGACCAGATCTCCCACAGTTGGTGCATTGACGGCACTGGTGATGTGGTTGATGATGACCGTTACACTTATTGCACAAAGGTGCATTGCCAAAGTATAGTTTCTTGGCAAGCAGTTGCGCAGGCTGATTTGTCTGTGCAGTAACGGCAAAATTTTGGGAAGCCTTCCGCTTCCTAGACCCCTTTGAGGAACCCGCATCCTTACCTTGCTTGTTTTTAACTTTCTTGCTATCCTTCTTGTCAGACTCCTGCTTCTTACCCTTCTTGTCACCCTTCCTGTGCAACTTACCCTTTCGAATCTGCGATTCAGTCAACATCGCAGATAACTCGATTGCCTGACGGACAGTGGTAGGATTACTACCAGTAACGATGTCTTGCACGGAGTCAGGTAGACCATCGATGTACCTCTCAATAGCCTTGTCAAGTGGGGTAACCATAGTTGGGCAAAGTAAGCTTAACTCTTCGTACCTATCAGTATACGCCCGGTGCTCGCCACTTTCCTGCTTCAGATCATCAAATTCCCTCTCCAATTTTCACAGCTCATGACGAGGACAAAACTCCCTCATCATAAGAGTTCTTAGTTCAGCCCATGTTTGTGCAAGAGCAACTTCTGCACCACGGTCTCTCATAACCCCGTTCCACCATGTCAAAGCCCTCTTCTGAAATACGCTAGAAGCGAACTCGACCTTCCGGTTCTCAGGACTCAGAACATGACGAAATGTACTCTCAATGCTCTCAAACTATTGAAGGAGCCCAGTTGCCCCTTCGGTACCACTGAACTTGAGTGGTTTAGCCGAATTGAAACTCTTGAAGTTACAAGGAGCATTCTGATTGTTGTTGGCTTGGTTCGCCTGAGCGATAATGTTTGGGAGTGCGACAGCCATGTGCTGTGCCAGAATATCTGCCATTTCGGCATTGGTTAACGGGTTTTCGCGACGAGGAGGCATGCTAAAAAGAGGAAACATGAGAGGAAACGAGTGAGATGATTAGATGAAAAGAACGAGACGAAACAAAATCAACAAAAGCAAGGATGGTGGTCATTCGTCCGTATCACAAAGCAAACAAATGACACACGGTGACTAATCAAAGTAAATGGCTCCAAAAATAATGCTTAGCGAAGAGATGCTCGCCTATAAGTGAACACTCACCCCAGGAGTTCCCAGGTAAGAGTGACTGGTCCGATTATGTGGATTTGTATGAACACTCTAGCCTTAGACAGAAAACCCAGGGTACAGGCATTCACCCTTCCAGTTTGCACGTGTTCACACTATTTAGAACCCAAAACTTTGACGAGATTTTGAAAACTTGGAAGGCACAAGGCCAAAAAGAATCATTCAAAAACAAATGATAAAATTTCAAAATCAATTTGAAAAAGGGTTCAAAACCATATAATAAATCATTTAAAAACAGAAGATTGTTTTTCAAAAAAAATCGTTTCAGAAAATTGGGTTCTTGTTTTGGTGATCACCTAAGGATAGGTGAAGTGCATGTTTTAAGATCTAAACACAAGACAACTTTTGTTGGGGGTCCTAGAAAGGTTATAGTCTAGGTCAAAGCATTACTAATAACCTAATTCCCTATAACCATTGGCTCTGATACCAACTCTTTTGTCACACCCCGACCACGTAAAACATTAAATCATGGCGGAAACGTCGGGGAGTGTTGTAACAGAATTATTGTTCCACAACCATGGTAATTAAAATAATATTTTATTCATAACCCAAGGGAGGAATATATTGTTTCAAAACAAGAACCAACTAGTCACATTGTCTTAAAATAAAAGAAACAAAAAGTACGTCACGATATTAAACTAAGTCTATCTTCATTTTAAGTCTCTAAGGCACAGGTCCTCCCTAGTATGTCATGATCATCCTAAGCAACAGCACCTGAAAACACATGTGAAACTGAATGGCATAAATAACGCTACGATATGTAATATCATACAAGCACTTATATATAGGAAGTACCAGCGGCGTATCCACCATGCTTGTATTATATTACACGCGTCTCGTTATTCAAGTCACCCAAACAAACCACTAATGTATAATGTTCATTTTGAAACCAATAGTCAAAAGTCATAGTATAACCCAAGTTTAGTGTAAGTCATGTAATGTATAAACAAAAGTTGTGTATGGTAAGTAAAAAAATGAGACTACTTAAACCACAAGTAAAAATGAACAAAACAAGTATTTGAAATAAATCAAAAATTATGTTTTGTAAAATGAATGCATGTTTTATTGATACAAACACTTATGTAGTAAGTTAACGCATACATCCAAGCCTTGAGACAGTAGGATAACCTTAGAGCAAAGGTTATCAAAGTAAAATGTGTTCGGATTCAGCCATTCCTTACACCCAAACAAACCTAGGATGTCAGGAACGGGATTTGTCAAGTCCTATGGTACCACTACTTACTACCGAGCGGCATGATCGGTGTTAATGAATGTAATAAAGAACCATTAATCAAACCAAGTGTTATACCAAATGTAAACAAGTTATGTGAAAACAATGTACTAAGTATGCTAAGTAAACATACAAAGTAGAAAAGTCATGTAAATCAATGTGCTAGCATGTTAAATGAACATACATAGCAAAAGAACTGTAATGTAAAATAATGTGCTAGCATGTCAAGTAAACACACATAGCAAAACATAATGAAATCATGTACTATAAGTGTACTAATGAACATAGCAAGCATAAGTTGTGAAAACATGGAAAGCATAAAAATAACAAGTAGGCACATGTGTTTCTCCCCAAAATGTTTGAAAAACAATAAAAGAGGGGACTATGTACTCACTTGAGATTGCTCAATAGACTTTAGATATCCACCAAGCAAAGCTAGAAGATCACAGATTCAAACGGCACCTAATATAGGTAACTACATTAATAAACGGACCTATTGGAGGATCGGGTAGTACGAGGGTTTGTAAACCAATTAAGTGTGGGAACTTATGTAATATGGTTTAACAAAGCCTACATACTAAAATGAAACTTATCCTAAGTGTTTTTGACCCATTACGACCAGTTTAGGTAGCTTATGCTACTTTAACGCGTCGTTCGCGTAAAACGCGTTTGGAATGCCTAACTAGCCCTATGACAAGTAAGATATGCCTCAACATGTTTAATATTGTTGTTAAATCAGTTTAGATACCAAAAATTATGTTACATAGACTTAAAATGAATTTTGGGGCAAAAAGGGTATTTTGGTAATTTACCTAAGCCATAAGATCTACTTATCATACAACTACTTAAACGACGTGACCATAAGGTATAACCTCGGAAGGTTATTCCCTATACAACTTTGGTCACCTAAAGTATTTGGTTGGATCCTAAAGACCAACCAAATGGGTCGGGTTCGAAAGCATAAGCGATTGTTTAGATCGCTTACCTTACGACCCTAGACAAGCACAAATCTAAAAGCGACGAGCTAAACATGCTAGAACATGTTTAGTAAGGTTAGAAAACAGGTTTGGGATTAAAACAAACGGTTTTAATACCCTAGACTAGTTTGGTTACAAAATACGCGAGAAAACACATTTTGGCCGAAACTACGACTCGTCATTGAGCCTAGATAACGTGGTAATCAGTAGGTATAGTCACTAGGGACTATAACGATCGTGATTATGCTCACGTTATGAAGTTCAAACGAACTTCGTGTTGACCATAAACTGGTCAATGCAAAAAGTCAAACACATTTTGACTTTAATGCTAAAACGAATGAAAAACGCGAAAGAATACTTACAGAAGGTCCCCGCAAGATTTGACCCGATTTGCTCTTAGGTAGGAAGCATATACTTCCACTTAGAAAGCTTTGAATCCGATCAAATGTGAGGGATGAATGAAATGGGGTTGGGTTTATATAGGCATGGCACAACCGTTAGGATCGTTTGTCGAGAAACGTGCTTCGATCTAGGTCGTCCATGTGTACCCCTAGTTTTGCAAAACCACTAGAGCCCATAGATTCAGTCCCTTGATATGAAAATACCATTTGCAAGTGGTTTTGGAGTGATTAGCAGCTGTAAACAACTGTTTTCAGCAATATTGCACATCTGGGGAGGCCTCGCGGCCCGCGTAAGGGAACAGGTAAGGCTTACGCACCCCGCCTGGGTGTCCCAGTTCAGCAACAAGTTTGCAGAATGTCAGTTTCAGTCCCTGTTGTGTTTTAAAGCTCATTTCGACATGTTTAAGGCCCGTTAAGCCAACTTTAAGGCCCTAAAATGATGCCTACACATTGTGGACATGAAACATGCTCAAAAATATGCCGGATGTCGGTTCGTTTGGTCGTACGATCGCGATGTTCGCTTAATTACGACGGAATGCGCATAAGCGCGAAAGGCGATCCAAATTGCGCGACGAATGGATTTTTCTCATGCTAAACACTAAAATAAAATATTTTAGTTCTTACATAAATTTTTGGATGTCCGGAAGTATTCAGAACGTAAGTTATGCGCGAAAATGCAAACTTATGTACTTTTTGACGCTTTTAGTCCCTGAATGAGCATAAAGTTTATTTTAGCACACCGAACTCCTCAAAGCCTATTTCTAAGCTATGTAATGGATATTTAGGGTGTGTTTAACTTTTGATCATGTTCCGGAATGTTTGTTACAGTTCAAATTGGCATACTTTCGCAGTTTGTCAATTTTAGTCCCTGTAAGCGAACTAACTTGATTTTGCCATACCAAAGCCTTCAAAACTTATTTCTAAGTTATGTAAAGGTTATTTAAGGTATGTTAAGCATAAATTGATGTTCCGGAGTATTTTTCGTGTTAAACTGATTGCGTTTACGCACCAGTTTGCGTATAATTCTCCCGAAAGCGAATAACTTTATATCATCAAACATAAACAAACAAGCATTGGGATCAAATAACTTTATTTCATTGATAACTGAATTGTTTACAATGATTACAAGCACAGATGTCACAATTGTGTCTTACCGCCGAAGCCCGGTAACAAATTTGCTAGGTTTGAGTTTTCCAGCACCTTCTCACACATACCGGTGGCTTTGCAACCCATTGGTGATCTCTTTTTCCTTATTGCTACATACCAGGGACTTTTATTCATATATGAAAGGTTTATACATACTCACTTTTACATGAACTCGCTCAACTTTTGTTGATTTTTCAAACTACATGTATTTCAGGAAATTAGTGGATCTGGCGAAGTGTGCAATCGTGTCAAGCTGCGTAGGGAATAATGATGTCATCCAGGTTTAGGAGGTGTGACCCTTGCCTGAACAGGTTACAAGTCTTAAACCATGCTTTTATTAAAACCTTTTGTTGTGTCATGTGAACACGTTTTAAATTCATGTCATGTTTGTAACTTGTTTTTATGTGTCGACATTTTAAACAATGATGTTGTGGTAACTTTAAACTTGATGAATGGATGACTATCATGTGTGTTATTTACATATAGCATTGTTATGATTGTTGCTATGGTATTAAGAAGTCACACCAAATAAACCCACACATCCGCAAAAGCCAGGGTGTGACTGCTTGGTATCAGAGCCTCGATCATAGCGAACTAGGATTCTTTCTCGAGTCTAGACTATGATCACTAGGGCTCTCACAAAAAGATTTTTAAATTGCATACGCTAAACGTCCAGATCTAGGGTACAAAACATTTTTACAAATAAAAGGCACAAATACATTTTTTTTCAAAAATTTATGGTTCAGTCTTAGAGACTGAGGGAGTTCAGCCTTAGAGGCTGGGGAGGTTCAGCCTTAAAGGCTGGGGAGGTTCAGTCTTAGAGGCTGGGGAGGTTCAGTCTTAGAGACTGAAGGGTTCAATCTTAGAGATTGGGGAGGTTTAGTCTTAGAGACTGGGAGTTGGTCTTAGAGACCAAGGAGTTAGTCTGGGAGGCTAGGGTTTTCAGTCTGAGAGGCTGGGAGGGTAGTCTAGGGAGACTAGGAGAATTACTTGTTTGCTTTATTGTGACTTACATGTTTATTTGATTTCATGTTGATATATGTGCATATGTGTGGTTGTGTTACAGACACCATGGTTTCTTCTTCCGACACATGAGTATCAGACACAGTGGACCCCATGGCGGTTGTGTCAGACGATGAGATGCCATCCGAGGGAGATGTTTACACGTCAGATACCACGAGCACGGATGACGATGATTTTCAGCCGTTCGCTCTGCCAGACATCGGAGTTGAGATTCAGCCTGCTGATGGCATTCCTGCTGGGGATCTACCTCTTTCGGTGATCCCTGCTCCCGTTCTACTTGTTGCTTTCCCCGTGGCGGATGTGCCACTAGATGTCATGTCTGATGACAACATTGATCTGTTCAAGGAGGGTCCCCCTGAGGACGACTATGAGGGAGGGGCCCCGATTGATGTTGATTCTATCCTTCCTATTGCTGAGGCCCCTGTAGAGGAGGCTCCTCTTGGTTCGCCTGTTCCAGACTCATTGGAGTCTGTGGCATCTGCGTCTTTGCACGACCAGGGCGTGCAGCACCACTCTCCAGACGCTGACCCCGACGTAGCGATGTCAGCTGCACCTGGTCCGTTACACGAGTTTGAGTTTGACTATGAGGTCGATGAGGATTTTGATCCAGTTTTTCCTCTTGATTTCGATCCTGATCATGAGATCGAGTTTATTCATATGGACCAGCCCTTAGAGGCGCCAGTGGCTCCTATTGATCCGTTATTTAACATCCCTGCCGACTTTGATATGGACCTTGTTGACCCTGAGCCTGTCATGGTCCCAGAGCCTGTTGTTGCTCCTGATCCTGCACCGGAGCATGACCCTGTTCCTGATGATGCACCAGCCCTTGTACCACCCATTGCTGATCTTCCCATTGCTGCACCACCATTGGTGGATGATCCTATTGTTGATGCACCTTTACCCAATCCTGTGCCGGTATTGGTTGACCGTGCACCTTTCGCCGCTCACATAGATCCTCGTTATGCCGACACCCGTAACGGGTGGAACGAGGATGATGACGACTACCCACCGTTTATGCTACCCGTCACTCCTCCCGTAGCACCTGTTTCCGCACCTTATGAGATTTCATTGTTCCACCCACACACAACTGATATCCATCGCACTGATCTTCCCATCACATTCCTCCAGGACATACCGCCACTTCGTCCTGGGGAGGGTTCATCGAGGCAGCCGCCTGTTTTTGCTCCATCTGTACCGTCATCAGTACCTTTCATGTCCCTGTTCCCCCATACTGCACCATCACCCACACCATCGGGCGAGCCATTTTTGTGGACTACGCCCCATGTTATGCCATTATCTGACCCATACCACCCATTTCATGTGGAGTACTCTACAGAGGATATACTTGCGTCGATGCAGCTACAACACGATGCACTGAGCCGTCGTAGTCAGGAGTTGGGGAGAGCTCCACGTCCGCCTTGTCACTGTCAGGCCCCCTTTGCAGCACCGCACACTCCCCGTCCGCTTTCCCTGACTCGGATGTTCGTTTCCTCACGTCCGAGCAGCAGATTGCCTATCTGATACGCGTCTGTCGTGCACTTAAGGAGGTCTGGATGCACATGCGTTGCTTGCTTTTCTCTCATTTTCCTCCTCCTCCTCCTCCTCCGCCATCAGCATAGATATTTTTGGTTTGATGCAGGTAGATCATTTTGGTGAGAAAGTCGCGATTGAGCCAGCATACGAAGACTTTTGAGAGACCACAATTTTTGTATATGATATGTGTAGTTTGGCTTGTATTTTGAGGGTGATGTGACCCTGTGATATCATTGGATGTATGATGTAATATTAAACATGTAAAACAATATTGTGGTCGTGATTAATGAAAAGCTCAATGGCAACGTTCTCACTACATGCTTTGTTAAATTATATGTTTTGATTTTATAACATGAGATGTTATGTGCTTGATGGATGTTACTATATATGCATATTTATTATACTTACTATGACCTGACCAACATGATAATCTTTTAGAAAATGCCTCCAAGACGCGACCCGCGCATGCCCATTACTGAGGCGGAACTCCAAGGGATAATTGCCGCGGCTATAGCCCAATATGCGGCCTCCCATCCAGAAACAAGCGGAAATATCTCGAACAACAACGGCAATAACAATCCACCTAATGGGTGCACCTACAAGAAATTCCTCGACTGTAAGCCCATGAATTTCGACGGCACTGGAGGTGCTGTTGCGTTTGTCAGATGGGCTGAAAAGACAGACTCTGTCCTAAGGATGAGCAAGTGTGCTCCTGAGCAACATGTGACCTACATCTCAGGGCTGTTTCTGGATGGTGCCCTATCGTGGTGGAATCTGCAAGTGCAAACATTAAATCCTTGTTGTGTATTTAATTATGAGCTCATGCTGTACGAAAACATCTATTTCTGTTCAAAACCTTAAATCCTCGTTGTGTATTTAATTATAGCTTTTATAAATTTATTTTGAATTTCATTGAATATTAAAAAAATATACACGATGATGCGTAATCAAGCCACCGTGCGTATGCGGAGCCACAAGTCTCGAGGCGCCTCCAAGCCAAGACCAAGCGCCGGAAGCCGGACGCATCATCTACCTTTTTGGCTTTGATGCGCCGGCCGCCACTTCTTCCTACGAAATGGACACGTGTTACTTCCACACCCACAAACGCATCGCAAGGCGGATGCTCCTCTCCACCGACGCATGAGGTTGACATTTTTGAAAACAATTCTGGTCATACGGATATTCGTTACTAGATCTTTAGAGGTTTTCAAAAGAAATGATTTTAGACAACATAGCTGGCACAATTGGATAGATTATAAAAACGAATTTACCTCACATTTAGAAACGTGCTGTTGAAGGTATTCCATAAGAATTATCGGTTTTGGAAATCAGGACGAACCTATGGTGGTTAACATCTATATTGTCCTAACTATACTTCCATCCTGCAACCTATGTTCGTAGCTTTCATGCTACTAAAATCTTATTATGTCCATTAATGTCTTCCTAAACGCTTTAAGGGTGTGTATGGTCCCAAATTAGTAGCTTCATTCTATCCATATTCCAATTGATATATGAATATTTGCCTTTTTAGTGTTCCACCGCTAAACATTCGAACGTCTTATTATGTCCGTTAATGTCTTCCTAAGCGCTTTAACGGTGTGTATCGTCCCAATTTAGTAGTTTCATTCTATCCATATTAATTCTAATTGATATATGAATATATGCCTTTTTGGTGTTCGAACGTCTTATTACTGACCTCCAAACAATCTGTATTTTATTGAAAACTATCACCCATCATTTGATTCGCACTATGCAAATTTTCCTTACTTAATCAGGATACCACGTGTTGGTAAGAAACTGAAAGTACTTAGTAGAACATATACCAAAGTAGATTACCAAATAACAAGATGTGTATTCACTAAAAGTTTTAGAGAACTCATCGTATGCATAATAATTACATTACACCTTAAGGCTTATTATTAGAAATGGCGTTACTTTAAGTTAATACGTCACTAAATGTCTTGAGCATGGAACACTTAGTTTCGGCCTCACTGGTACAATTTGATGACCGAAGTAAAAATGTCCTCATTTTGTTTAATTGACTCCTTCACTTTTTTGCGCATTCACGATGCCTCTCACCAAAGTTTTATTTCACTCCTACGTGTACTTAGCTTCTATATGATTCAGTAAATATGTAACTTCTATTAAGATAAATCACATAAAAGAAAGTTAAAGAAATAAAAACTAATTCACATACAATACCATCTAATTTCTAATTTCCACATGTGAAGCCACTAAAGTAAACTATAAGAATTTATATGTGACCTTAACGTCTTACATAACCGAAGAATCGAAGTATTGTAAGATACATAACCTGATTATATACAATCAACCTAGTTCTATTATGAGAAACTAAAACCATGTATATAGATAGTGTTACAAAGTTGGCTTTATTGAAAGATACCGAACCTGATCTCTTACTAAACGACCTTGGTTATTATCATTGGCGCAGGTTAGAAGGGGCCGGGGGGGGGGGGGGGGGGGGGGGGCGCCCGACATGGGCGGACCTACATAGTGGTCAGGGTGGGCGGCCGCACCCCTTGAAAAAAAAAATTAGTGTATATTTTAGGCAAAAAACCCGACCGCACCCCTTGAAAATATGGTTGAACACCTCATCCGCACCCCCAGCAAATAATTTCTGGGTCCGCCACTGGCGCCCGACCTTTTCCCTTAGTAGTGTAATATATGTGGTTTTCATATAGAAATTTTTGGGTATATACGTTTTCGACACCTGGTTCTATAGAAAGTTTTGGGTATATATGTTTTCGACCCCCGTCGGAAATTTCAAGCTTCACCACTGGTTATGATAGTTAACTTAATAGAACTCGACTCCATTTCTACAAACCGAAATCTATTACTATCTCAAGCATACGGCTTACATATAATCTTTTTTTTTCTAGATACAATCTCTTTAACCATGTAAAACATTGTTTTCTCATCTTAATATAACACAATTATTTTCTAAAGTAACGGCCCAACCAAGGGTCAAGAGGGTTCACTAACCCCGTCATAAAATATTTTCTAACTTCTTGTATGTAAAATCTGATTTTCTTAAGAAAACACAACTTGATCCCTATTTCTATTGGATAAGAGAAGATAACCACACAATTAATACTAAAAAGTTAAGATTCCGCCACAAAGTGAAATTAGTATTAACATACATTCTCACATATGTTTTACCAGAAAAAAAATAAAGAAATGATAACCAAACAACTAATAGTAATAAACATCCTTATATTGCAAATGATATTACGATAATCTGATACACCGCCTATAAGATGTCATCTCTACTCTCACATGATTTCTTAATTCTGCATAAAAAATGGTACAATACAGTTTCCAGTCCGTAATTCGGGAGGCCAATGAGGCAATTGTTCCGGAGGAGACTTTCCAACCCAACTCCGGCCCCCAGTTTTACTTGAAGTTGGTGGTGATGTTTCACTACCATCAGTCGTATTTGCATCCTAGAAGACATGTGTTGGAGTTGTTTGCTCCATGTTACTACGAGGGGGGCACACAACGGAACGCAACGGCATGGGTTCCAGCTTGGGTATTCATGGGAGAGGCAGGTATGCCTCAAGATTCTGTGACTCAGACGTTTTTGCGTCTGATACAGTGCGGATCTGAGATGTTGAGGACGTTTGAGGCGCAGGAAGAAGAACGAATGGTGCTCCCAGTTGAGGGATTTGTGGTTTTGACTGGCAGAGTGATACCGGGTATGAGACCGACTCCAACGATGAGGATGGAAGAGGTGCAGGAGGAAGGGAATGTATGCAGCGTCTGCTTGGAAGACATGGTGGAGGGATCCATGGTGGGTAGGGTTTCCTGCAGCTGGCATGTTTTTCATGAAAAATGTATTAACGAATGGTTAAAAGACAATCGGTCTTGTCCCAATTGCAGACTTCTTTTGGGTTGATTAGCTTAGGATTTTATGCTTATGTTCATGAGAAATTCTAGGGTTTGCTGTCATAATCTATTTGGGGATCTGCAATTTTCCATTAATAAAATATATTATGCTAGAGTTATACAATTAAACTTGGAGAAATTTATATAAATTTTATTTCACTGTTAAAATATTTCTTTTATTATCACTTATTTTATTGGTTAGCAATTACCTAAACAAATTTTAATTTATAGCTTTACTTTTTATTAAACATGTTCTAATACTAAAATATTTAAAAAAATGTAACAAAATAAAATATATCTAAGTAAAGGTAGTAAAGTTTGATATAAAAGTGTAAGAAAATAACATATATCTAAGTAAAAGTTGATATTTACAAATTGTTGCATATATATATATATATACATATATATATGTATACATATATATATATATACATATATATATGTATACATATATATATATACATATATATATGTATACATATATATATATATATACATATATATATGTATACATATATATGTATATATATATATAATGTAAGTATCTATGAAAAACCCACTTTAATTTAGAAAACCCGGGAAACTCAAAGCTCCCGATATTTTTTTTTTCTTGAAAAAATTTACACATGTTATATACATGTTTTTAAGGGTTTTGGGCAAAAAAAAATCAAAAAAACACCGAGTACATATTTTTTAAAAAAATAAACAAGTTTTGGTGTAACACATGTTACAAATATGTCAGATGAATGTAACATGTGTTACACCAAAACTTGTTTATTTTTTTAAAAAATATCTACTTGGTGCTTTTTTGATTTTCTTTTGCCCAAAACCCTTAAAAACATGTATATAACATGTGTAAATTTTTTCAAGAAAAAAAACATCGGGAGCTTTGAGTTTCCCGGGTTTTCTAAATTAAAGTGGGTTTTCTATACATCCTTCCCCTATATATGTGTATATATATATATATATATATATATATATATATATATATATATATATATGTTCAAGAGTGAACAACTTCTTGAGAGTTAACTGAGTAAACTAATCTTAACCTTTGATCATTTTTTTTTAAATTAAAAGAGTAAGATTGACATTAGTCAAGTATGTTTAATTGCAATCCCTTAATTTTCTTCTCTCTTTACTCTGCCCCCCCCCCCCCTCTATCTCTCTCTCTCTCTCATTTTTAGTTATTTCTCCATAACTTTTTATCCATAGATTTTGGTTTAATTATATTTTTTCTTTTATTATCCGTATATATAGATATCATAATATATTGTTTTTAAGTTTTTATAATTTTCAATAGATACTGAAAAATTTCTCTGAGATTGAAATTGTAATTATTTTTGGGCATTAACCTTTTTTTTTTGAATATGTGATGAAGTTATTTATTTTTGCATACATGTGATATGTTTCGTTTTCATTAATTTCATATTTTTTATACGAATCTATTCGCGTGCATGCATAATATACTATATGTTGTTAATATACACATAGGTAATAACTTCTAAATATAATACACAGATGTATAAAAGACTGTACACATGTGTATAAACTAACAGCTGCGTATCTTGTATAAACTGATAGTTAGCGAGACTGTACACATGTGTATAAACTAACATATGTGTATCTTGTATAAACTGATACTAGCGAGACTGTACACATGTGTATACACTAACAGTTGTGTATCTTGTATGTACGGAAACTAGCGAGATTTTAGGGATTTTGATTTTATTGTTTAATAAATGCAATTTACAAAAGACACAAATACCCTTTTATCAATTATTTTAAAGGGAAGTTACGAAATTATAATTACAATCTTGCCATTATATAAAAATCTGTAGATGGTGTAATCCAATGGCCCAGATTCGTTCACATAGTTCACTCTCCACCTAGTGTTCACTCTAGAACCCTACCATATATATATATATATATATATATATATGTAGTTGAGTGTTCAAATGAGAAGAAATGTTTTGTAAGAAGAATAAAAGAATAAGTTTCAACCAATTAGAATGATTCATTTTACTTCATTTAGTATTTGCATTTAATTTTAATGTAAAGGTATATTTGTAAACTTACATATAACATTAATTTCTAGTCTTCCTCTTTAATACCAAACTAAATTAAACTTGTAACTTATTTTCAAAATATATATTTTTCTGAAAAAATAAAAAAAAATAATTTAGAGTGTAGGACAAATTACTAGGTGTGTAAGATAAATTATGAGTTGTCTAGGATAAATTTAAATGTGCGTATGATAAATTTCGATATGTGTAGGATAATTTTTTATGTCGTGTAGGGTAACTTTTTATGTGTGTAAGCAAAAAAAAAAATAGTGTAGAGAATAATAGTCTTTATGAGTAATAGGAAGTCGGAAATGGGAGTTGTCAATTCCTATGGTACCATTACATACTACCGAGCGGCGTGATCAATGTTAATGAATGTATTATTGTCCTGATTAAACACACCAAATGTCATAACCAATGTAGCATGTGAAAACCATGTACTAGGTATGCTAAGTAAGCATGCCTAGTAGAAATGTTCGTGTAAAACAATGTGCTAGCATGCTCAGTAAACATACATAGCAGAAATGTCATGTAAAACAATGTGTACA
Source organism: Helianthus annuus (assembly GCF_002127325.2). Taxonomy (NCBI): domain Eukaryota; kingdom Viridiplantae; phylum Streptophyta; class Magnoliopsida; order Asterales; family Asteraceae; genus Helianthus; species Helianthus annuus. Next base: position 90,614,980 of record NC_035434.2, read on the forward strand.
TATGCTAAGTAAACATATGCAACAAATGTGTAATAAATCAATGTGCTAGCATGCTTGACATACATAGCAAAACACGATTTAAAGCATGCACTATAAGTGTACTAGGTGAAACTAGCATGTTTATGTCATAAAAGCATGAAATGCACGAAGGTAACACGTATGTACATGTGTATCACCCCAAAATATTTGAAAACGGTAAAAGAGGGGAACTATGTACTCACTAGGGATTGCTAATTAGTCTTGAGAATAAGACCAATTAAAACTCCAAGTATCACAGAATCAACCGGCACCTAGTATAGGTAACTATGTTAATAATCGGATTCCTAAACCGGGAGATAGGATAGAATGAGGTTCTATAAATAAAATGAGTATTTAAACTCATATGGTATGATTTAATAGGCCCTACATTCTGATTGGAAAGTCTACCTAAGTGCTTTTGACCCGTTTCGACCCATTATGGTAACATAAGCCACTATAATGCGTCGTTTGCGCAAAACTATGTTCGGATGGTTAACTGTATGCTATGCCATGTCTTACATGCCCAATTATCCCTAAACATGTTAGTAAATCAGTTTACATGTCAAAAATATGTTCACGTAGTCAAAATACGGATTTAAGCTTCAAAAGGGCATTTTGGTCATTTCCTATGGGCATACAAGCTAACTAGCATATAACTAACCAATCTTATGTGATCACAAGGTATAACCTCAGTGGTTATTCCCTATGCAACTATGATCACTAACTAAGCTTGGTCGGATCCTAAAGATCGACCAAACGGGTCGGGTTCGAAAGTTTAAGCGGTTGTCTAGACCGCTTAACTTACGACCCTAAACAAGCACTAAACTAATAGTGACGAGTTAAACATGTCAAAACATGTTTAACCTACTGATTTGTTATCAAAACAAAAGTGTTTTGATACCCTAAGGCTAGTTCCGTTGCAAAATGCGTGCTAAAACGCATTTTGACCAAAACTTTGACTCGTCACTACACCTAGTTAACGTGGTAATCAGCGGGTATAATCACTAAGGATTATAACCAACGTGATTACAATCACGTTGCAAAGTTCAACCGAACTTTACGTTGACCATAGACTGGTCAAACTGAAAGTCAAACAATATTTGACTTTCAAACTAGGAAAACAATAAAAAGAATGAAAGAATGCTCACTATGGGTCCTTGCTATCTTTTCTAAAAGAAAACCAACTTCCAAATCAGATTGAGAAAGCTCCCAATGCAGATTGTAGAGAAGAGAATGAGGGAAATGAGCAAGGAACAAGTGATAGATGGATGGCTATATATAGTTTTTGCAAAACCGTTAGGATTGTTTCTTGGAGAAGAGGGCATGATCTAGGCCATACAAGTGTTAAGGACTGATTGGGGAACTTATTCTCCACAAAAACCAGCCCCTAGCATTGAAATCCACTGATCAAAACCATCAAAAACGAGCTAAAAGACCAGATTCAATGTTTTTGTCTGATAGGCTCTCACGCCCCGCGTAAGAATTAAGCTTGGGCTTACGCCCCAGGCCTGGCCAACTTTGACAGATTGTCAAAACAGGTCCCTGAACTTGCAAAACATGCATTTCGGCCCATTTTTGACACGTTTAAGCCCCGTTAACCTCATTTCAAGGTTCTAAAATGAAGTTAAAGTATTGGGAACTCAAAACATGCTCAAAAACATCTTGGATGTCGGTTCGTTTGGTCGTACGATCGCGTTGTTCGGTTAATTACGACGGAAGTCGTAACGGACGCAAAAACGATCCAAATTAAGCGACGAATGGAATTTTATCATGCCAAACACTAAAATGAAATATTTTAATGATTACATAAATTTTTGGGTGTCCGGATATATTCAGAACGTAAGATATGCTCGAAAATGCAAACTTGTACACTTTTTGACGCTTTTAGTCCCTGAATGACCAATAAGTTTATTTTTGCGCACCAAACACCTCAAAGCCTATTTCTAAGTTATGTAAAGGATATTTAGGGCATATTTAACTTATGATCAAGTTCCGGAATGTTCGTTACTATACAAATCGGTATAGTTTCGCAGTTTGACACAATTAGTCCCTACGATCGAATAAACTTGTTTTCAATACACCAAACCATCCAAAACTTATTTCTAAGTTATGTGAAGGTTATTTAAGGTGTGTTAAGCCTATTTCACTATCCCGGAGTGTTTGTCGCATTTATCTGATTGCGTTTACGCACCAGTTTGCGTATAACCTTCTAGAAAGCGATTTAAAGCTTGAAATCGAATCGAATTGAATTGTAAAATCACCAAACACATAAAACACATATAATAACACCAAAACACATTGTTTTATTGATAATTAACATTTTTTTGCATTGTTCATTGATTAAAGAGCACAGTTGTCACAAAAACTTAGTAAAAACTTGTTGTTTGGAGAAAATTTTTACAAAAACCCAGTTAAAACACATGGAGACATGTTAGGACTTGGTTTTTCTTAAAATTTCTTTCCAAATTTGTGTTCGTCAAATTTTCCGGTGAGTTGGTTAACCGAAAAAGTCACCGGTTTTTGGTAAGGTGGAGATAAGATTCAAAAGGTTTTTCTGAAAAAGCTTGATTTCGAATGTTTGTTTTCTAACCAACTTAGGATATCCAGCTTTCAAGTTTTGTAAAACCAGAAAAAGTGAATTACTAAAAACAGGGTAATCTCACCAACTATTTCCAGTTTACGAAAAGTCTACTTTCACGAACAGTTAAATTGACGAAGACTTATTGGACGAACAATAGGATAGTTCGTAGCAATTAGTCTTCGTGGAACCATACTGTTCGTAGACAAGTTTATCAGGTGTTCGTAGTCATCCACTGTTCGTGACACTACTCTTCTTGGTCCATCACTCTTCGTTGATACAACTCTTCGTATCCCAATACTAGTCTTCGTCGGTCAAGTTTTCAAGTTTTCATTCAAGTCTTCATGGGCTTTATTTTTAAATTACAACTCTTCGTGGACATATTAAAACAATTGGGAAACAAGGTACTGTTCGTAGACAACAAACATTCTTAGTGGGCTTTTGTTATTGAATCTTCGTGGGCCACCTCATGCAATCAAGTCTTCATAACAATCAAACAAGTCTTCGTGGTGGTTTCTTTGGGCCTAGTCATTCATAAGTCTTCGTGGGAAACTTAATATCTCCAAGTGGGCCAATATTGTTTGGGCCGATTACAACAGATTTTTTTTGTGGGGTTTAAGTCTTCGTTGAATTAATGTTGGGCTTCACAAAAAAATTTTTGTTGGGATTTAAAGTTTTGGGCTTATTTATTGTAAGTATTAGTAGTCTTCGTAGGAATTGGTTAATCAAGTATTCGTGGAAATTCTAAGCACATTTAAATTAAGTCTTTGTAGGAATTGGTTTTACACATTGTTCGTTAACATCATTATAAGTCTTCGTGGTTATGAGTCACTGTTCGTAGCCATATAGTCTGCGTGGGACATATAGTCTTTGTAGACTACTAGTGTTCGTGAACCTTTAACTTGTATTTTTCACAAAAGGCTTATTATTTTGTCAAAACATAAAATTTGTGTTTTAATTTAAATTGTGTTTTATAAAACTTCACAATGAGTTCAAACCCTTGGAGTTGGAGTGAAAACCTAAGTACACCACAAGATCCTTCACAATAGGTGAAAGGATTGTTACCCAAAAAGGAAATCACCGAACATCAATGGGCATGTGTCACGACTCAAAATAGTAGCATTCAAAATCTTCTCTTAAGCGAGAGTGAAACGGGAAGCAGCAATCGTCCACCAAAATTGAATCACATGAATGATTATCCATCATGGAAAAATCGTTTTCATACGTATGTTCTAGGGAAAAACACCGAATTGTGGACATGCTTTATCAAACCGTACAATGAAGCTCTTGAAGAAGCAGGTTCCAATGCACAAGCTTTGGCGGGATTGAGCGAAAATGATAAAAAGGCTTACGATCTCGAGAAGAAAGCATTTGCTACCCTTACGCAAGCACTTCATAAGGATATCTATCATCAATTTGCGTATTGTACAAGTATAAAGAACTTGTGGGACATCTTGGAAGCGAGAGGAAAAGGAAATGCTGCAACGAGAAAGATTCATCATGATTTGTTGAAGAAGGAGTTCGAAGCATTTCAGTTCATGGAAAATGAAACACTCTACGAGATGGCTACTCGTTATTATCACTTGATTAGTGAGATGCACTCATACAAGGTTCAGGCTACATAGCAAGAAGTGGTTATGCGTTTTGCTGAGGCTTTGCCACCTAAGTGGAGTCAGTTCATCGACTTGTTGAAACATAATGGTGTTTTGGATACGGTTAGCATTTATGAATTCGTCCAAAAGCTCGAGAACAGGGATGAAGAAGAAATTCGAAAGGCTAAACGACTTCCAGTTCCACAAAATCCCGAGATATACTATTGTTAGGATTTAACCTTACAAAGGAACAGTTGATTAAAGCCAAAACTGGATCAGAGCAGTGGATCCAGAATAAGCAGATGTTTGTATTCATTCTTTCCCCTTGGAAGTGGCCCTAACATCTGATGACCTCCATCCACTGATCCTCTACAACAACTGATGTCCTTCAACAACTGCTAAAGACTGTTAAAGATTGTTGAAGACAAACACTGATGCTCAATCTACTGATATGGGTCAAGCACTTGTGAAGATATAAAGTACTGCTGGAGTCACAACAGTGGAAGGAGAAGCAGCAGTTTAGTTTATCTCTTTGTAATATATTGTAATCAGTAGTTAGAAAACAGTGCTTGTAATAGATCAGTGGTTGTAGGTTGTTAGGAGGTTAGATGTCACTTTCATGGTGACGTCAGCAAGATGCCACAGTGGTTTGCTCGTGCCTATAAATAGACCAGTACCCTGTACTGTTCTATTAGCTCTTCCATCACTTGTCATTCTGTACGAACAAACTGTTGTGAGCTTAGGCTGAGGGGGAGTTTGTAATACATGCATGCAATTGTATTGAAGATTGAAATAAATTTAATCATTCGGTTCAATGATAAACATGTGTGTTGAAAGCATTTCTCCTGTTTGATTGTGTGTGAAAGTTTGTTTCCATTTTAATTCCACTGCATTTACTTATTCATCTTCTTAATTCTTAAACGAAAACACAATCATAAGAAACTCAGATCCTAACAATTGGTATCAGTGCTAGGACTGCCAAATTTGATCTAACAATCATTTTGACGTAAAAGTTCAGCTCACAATCGTTGATACTTATAATTGTTCATTTCGTTGAAAAACAGAGTAAGGTTTAATCACGAGCAAAGTTGATTAAACAGTACCTGTAAAATAACCAGGATAACGTCACAATCACAAGATGTTAACAATAACATCGGTTCACTCTTCAAACCACCCATGTTGAAACGAAATGAGTACAACATCTGGCAGAGAAGGATGGGTCACATCCTTGCTCAACAGAATACCGGATGTTGGAAGTCGGTTATCTTTGGACCACATGTTCCAATGGTGTCGAGTGCTGAGGATCTAAAGAAGTTCGAACCTAAGAAAGTTGAGAACTATACTGATATGGATTTTCAGGAATTTGAACTGGATGCCAAGGCATTTAGCATCGTTGCATCTACTTTGCCCAATGAAATTTATGCTGGATTGTTACACTGTAACAGTGCCAAGGAATTATGTGATGCACTTAAGGAACGATTTGGGGGGACTAAAGAAGTGCTTGAAAACAACAGGGAAATTTTGAACTAACAGTATGAAACATTTTGTCACATTAAGGGTGAATTATTAACACAACAGTTTGAGCGATTTACCTGTCTCATGAGTGAACTAAAACTTGTTAATGTTGAATTTACTAAATCAGCACAAAATAGCAAGTTCCTTAGGTGACTTCCTGATAAATGGGACACAATTGCTTTTGTGACCAGAAATTCTGTTGAGTTCAAAGATCTGACCCTGACCCAACTTCATGGTAGACTCCTGACCTATGAAAGGGAGTTAAAGCAGAAAAAGAAGTTGCAAGAGTCTGGTAAAGTTGCAGATGACTACTCATTTGGCAACACAGCTCTTCTGGGTCAGGAAGAGTCTGGCAGCAGTAAGGATCAGAGTTATGATCATTTTATTGAGTAAGCATCGTGAATGAATAGATGAAAAAAAATAAGAGTAGAATGGGTCTAGTCGGAATGAGAAAGGTTTCGGGGACGAAACCTATTTTAAGGGGGGGTAGACTTGTAACACCCCAAAACTTGTTTAGTATAATGATAAGTGAAAATAAGCAAATAATCTAACATAGTAATTAAATATGACAAAAATGATAAGTTAGTTTATGGGAAAGCCTAAGTTGAATACTCTTTCTAAGTGGGAGGGTCCAATGTGTAAGTAATACACTAAATGCAAAAATTAAAACCAAATACCCACATCTGGGTTCTGGTCGATCGAGCAAGAGAAGAGAAGGGAAAAACCCTCAAGCTTAACAATTTCAGCAAATTGAAGATGATTCAAGGACAAATTCGAATGCATGTCATTAATTTCTCAATCATCTAAGTATCCTCAACCCTAGGTAAGTTAAATTAGTTGATTTGATGATCTTGATGAATTGGGTTTTGAACCAATCCGTGAAGATGTATGAAATTAGAATGATAGTGAGATAGAATCATCTCATGAAACATGAATCATGCTTGAAATTCTGACTATTTTGATGTTTAGATTAAAACCCACTTGTAATAGTAATGTTATGAAGATGAAGATGCTAAATGTGTTAAATTGAGTATGGTTATGATATATGAAGTTAGATGTTGTAGATTATTATTATAAGGATCTTATTTAGGATGAAGGTTATGTGAAAATTAGTTGAATTTCATGATTTTGATATGAACTAGTAAGATTATGCATAATATACTTGTACACTATGCCTTGTAGATGGTACGCACGCAATGTGTTCGATGAAATGCCTAAGTGAGTTTAGTTATGGTTTTTACATGAATACTTGTTAAGTCGATGTATATTCTTTATGATAATGGCGTATGTGATTAGTAGACACCATAATGAACTATAAGGATTGTGAAAGTAATGTTTTTAAAAGCTAAAGTATGGGATTATGACATATAGGCACAAAGAAGGAAGAAGGCGCAAGTCACTCGAAGGCATAAGTATCTCAAGATCGCGGTAAGTTCTTTTGAACTTTATTTACTCTACTAGTAGATTTACGATGATATTGAATGTTATTATTTGATAATACAATTCATGCAATTTCTTTATGGATAAAGATTGGTTAGATGTAAGAGTTTATCTCGAAAAAGGTTTTAGAAGTTATGTTGTAGTGGATGCGAAATAGCAAATCCCTTGCGGATTTGGTTATGCTAACAAAGGGTATGATAAGCTTTGCAAGTCGACAAGTTCTAGTTGAACAAGTCGAGTAAGAATAAGCTACTACCCGTTTTGAACGGGTGGTCATGAATGTTATAACAAATGCTTGAAGTTTAATCCGTTATACGGATGGAAAAGAAAGATTTATGTTGAAAGCAATTAACCCGATGTTACGGGTCGTATGCGATAAGCGTGAACCTCATTATGAGGGTATATGCCATTACCCATTTAATTGGGTAAATCGAATGCGTAAGAATAATGAAATTATATGAACGAATGAAGCTAATATGTTGTTACATTGAGTTAAATGAGAATTACGACTAACTTTTGAAGTCTTTTCATTGAATGTAGGTAAATCCTCAACTTAGGCGACTCGGCGAAATGGAGCGAGCACACGATCAAAATAAGTCTTACCAAGCGCTTCCGCTAGTTTATGTTAATGTTTTGGGTCAAAATACTTTTTGTACAAATTGTTGGTAAAACGCCTTTAAGTAGTTGATGTTTTAGTTTTAGTAGTATCTTGTAGAATGATATTGTTTTGATTGTGGTTAAAACAGGGGCATACTCGTTTTACGGACGGGTCATGCCCAATTTTTTGTAAAAATTTTAATTATGTATTCAAGTTGGTATTTTTGGATGTCATTTCTTCTAGACGCAAAAGCGGGTGTTTCAGAAGCGAAATGAAAACTCCAGGGATGCAGGTTTCCATTTTTTTTTTCAAACAGGGAGTCAAGTTGATTTTTTCCTATTGCACAAGGACACAAAAATACCCTTATATGGGGTCCATTTGGTGAAGTCCATTTGTTCCGATTTAACCACAAAAATACCCTTATATGGGTTCATTTGGTCAGATTTAACCACAAAAATTAACTGAGTTAGGGTTAAATAATATAACTTGCAAGGGTTTGCAAACATCGAGTAAGTTTTCTGTAATTATTGAAGACAAAGGACACAGTTTGAAATAAGTGACTATATAAAGGACGATTTTTGTAATTTACTCTTATTTTTAAGTAAAGGGGAAATTTTATCATCACACCGTAACTGATAAAACTAACATTTATCCACTTCAAGGACTATTCAAGCAATAACTAGTCAAACCATAGGAAAGGAGAGTGTAATTTTAGAAAGTTAGAGACTAAATGTGAAATTTGGGCAAACCACATGGCTCTCTGAACTTTTTTTTTTCTCAAATATATTAATATGATAATTTAAGTAAAATTAATCATATAGAGACTCTATTGACTCTTGATAGTTTCGAAGGGAAGCGCACATTTAATAAGGAAAAGGCTTTGTGGACTTTCCATATTTGCATCTGACCAATTTAACTTTATTTTAGCCATGAACGTGTAATTTATGGGTTTAAAAAGAACTTAAAGACTGTTTATTTTCATGGCTTGTTTTATTAGCAACTTTTGATTTTCATCAAAAGCTTAATCGATCTATTTCTCATTTTTAAGAAGAATGAAAAAGATTGAGAATTAAATTAAAAGTGATGGAGTTTCTCCTTTTCAAAACATATAACAAACAGTCTTCATGTTCGATAAAGGTACCAACCATCCTTTATTTCTTCTATTCTTGCATGACAGTCTATACTCACAACTCATCAATAGTACAAGTTTGACTTACACCTGTCATTAATTTCTCATTAATCTATATATTTTTTTGAAACAGTCTCTTTCACAAGGTGTTATGGTATATAATAAGAATCGATGTGTCCACTGTAGAGACATAGTTCCTTGAGTTGCTACACAATGTAGCCACACCTTTTTCACTTTTTCAAAAACAACACAAACTTCCACTATTTCCATGGTTTAAAATACCAAAATGGTCCCCTCTTTTTCAAAACACCATAGTTGTCAATCTGCACAAAATCCTCTTACTGTCTGCTGCCCAGAAGCTATGTAAAACCAGACCACAGTCTTCATGGAAGTGATCAAGACAACAGCCAGTTCTCTGAGCATCTTGTGTCCCAAGTAATTCATCATGTTAGGTTCCTTGAGGCACAAGTTATTGGTGGTGAGTATTTTTACATTTCTTGCATTCTCTGTGGCAACATCAAGATTCCCAAAAGAGGTTAGCTGGGAACAAATGCTGCCCAAGAAGTTTCCAACCCCGTCTTCAGCTCCATCAAAAGGGACCAATGTGCTAACGAATTCAGACACAACGGTAGAACCGGCTCGAAGTCTCCCCTCGGCTGATGGGAAGGTCTAGGTTTGGTTTCATGCTTGGGATGGGATTGATCATATACTTGACTGGATACTGCATTGCTGTCCAAAGAAGGAAGGTGCAGATGATTTTGGTCAAGTATTTTAATCATGTAATTGTAGATTAATTGCCCTAAAGGTAAACATATGCAACCATTAGCAACATCAGCAACATACCTTGTACGTAGTCTTAATAAGCACCTTAAATTGGTGATTCCACATGTAAATTTTTATTTTTATTTTTTTTTATTATTATTTTTTTTTTTTGTAATGATAGTTTCCTCTATCATTTTTTTAATATATCAGAATATATATTTTTTTAGTTGGAGTATAAAGAACCAAGATATTTAGTGATGCTCAAATTATGGTTGGGTTGTAAACATTCATGTTTCCCCTCTGTAACCTTACCCACTTTATCCGTGAACCATTCATGTCGGATTTTTCAGCCAAAAAAGACAGACCCAATCTTCCTCGGTCGCTGTTGGTGATATTAGTATCATCAATATCTTATTAGTATAACTAGATTTACATACAACTAATGTGGAATCATAATAAACATTGATACAAGTTTGGAGTACGGAGTACATGCTTATTCCAAGACTGTGGGGTTGTTTGTCAACTTCTGAATTGGTAGGGCTAGGGTTGAACCAGTAAAATGTCTGAACTATTAAATGCTAAACCAGTTTGAACCATTAAGAGCTACTATAATATTTAACCATTCAGACGCAAATGTATGATCAATTCAGATAAGAGTACTTAACCATTCAGACTCAGTATAATACTTAACCATTCAGAGACAAATGTCTGAATCATTCATACATCTGCTCGCAAAACAAACAGTCTGAACCATTAAGTGTTGAATCAGTAAGAGGTCTCAACCATTAAGAGCTAAACAAACAACCCCTATATGATTTCTACCACCGACGAACCTATTGATTCAAGGTAGTGAGTGACCAGAGGATTCCAAGGAGAGCAACTAGTTATGAATAATTGAAATACAAGGTAGGATTTGTAATTGTATAGCTATCTAACTAAAGATAGTTAGTTTAGTGGTAATAATCTGATCAAGGGATTTGAGGATCATAATTTATAAATTTATTCTTTTGCTACAATCACGAATGTAGGAATCTGATCAAGGGATCTGAGGATCATGAGAAAAAATTTGGTGGCTTTAAGAAATGTTTGGAGGTGCTCCAGATGACAAATTAAGGATACACCGGGAGCAAACATTAGAAGGTTTGAGTTTGTCAAATCAAACTATAACATTAGAGGGGTAGGGGCGCCCATCAATTATCACTCACTCATCACTCATAATTCCAATCAAGTTTTGTCATATCATCAAGCATTATTTTATCACTAGTGATGGATTTTAGTCGAAATGTCCATCACTTGTGATGAAATTCCATCACTCACAACATTTTTTTTGTTTTTAAATTACAAATTAACAATAAAAACACTAAAATTATAAATTTCATTTAATATACATATTCTTACTTTCAATGTTCTAATATAAGAAAAAATACACCACCAAGTAACTAACATTCCATTACACACAACCTTTTGGTCATGTTATTTGGTAGGTCAAACGACAAGTCTAGTATTTATATTTTAAAAAGGACGATTATGCCCTTTTTATCCTAAATGATAAAGAAACGGTTTTCAAACCAAGTAACTAACATTTTGACATTTAAACACAATGTATAATATTATAAAATGTTTTTCGACACCTTGGACTTGTCATAAGACCCATCTAACCTTTCGAACCCGTTTATACGCGCATAACTAGTTATACGAACCTAGTTCGTATAATTTAGGCGTGACGGGTTTAATTACTTCAAATTCACTTCAAAGCAGAATGTTTGGTTAATTGACCTTTATCGAAAGAGTCATTGCACTCGGATAAGCATAAACCACATTTACTCCGGTCTACGCTTAATCTAACGAAACCGAATCTATTCTTAAGTAACGGGTCATGTCTAAAGGAACTAACCTATGACCCGTATACATTCTAACAGATAACTAATTCTATTCATTCCGGACCATAGAACCCCACAGATTATCTTACTTGGGTCAATAATACTTTTACTTGCGGCTTTTGCTAAATTATAATCATATTCGGTTGGAAGCTATTAATAGGTAAATACTCTAAACTTATTTTGTTTTTAAACTTGAGGTATGGCGAATATGCCACTTGGAGTGGGTATTATATAAATGAGCCGCCTATGATTGCTCATATATATAAGAACTCTGTTTAATCCATTTTAATTAATAACTAAAACAATTGGGGGTTATTGTTACCGTGTCCGGGCATCCCGACTCGTTAACTTTTATGGCCATTCGGAATAGCGTGCAGAGGTAGGCATACCGACTGTAAGACACGTTTATTCAACTTTGGTGTGTACCTTTAATCATTATAGCACCGAAAATGACCGGCTCTGATCTCTGATTCCCATTATATGACAAGTATGTAAATCTGGTGATAAGGCAAAATCCCAAGAAATATTAAATAATTACCTACGGGTTTTCTCTATGTATAAAACTCTTTTTGAAAAACTATTTTCAAAACGAGCCAGTAATTGTATTTACCAGCGAAACCTGAAGTATTTTCAAAAGATTGAACCGCAGGTACCGAACCTTATAATATGCTGGTAATCCGGGTCGGCTAGAATGAAGGCTAAGGAATTTGCAACTCCTCAGCTTAAGGCCTATTATGTTTAAGCTCTTTTTACTAGATCCTGCCTGTGGGCTTGTACTCGAATACTTGTACAACTTTTATATATATATATATATATATATATATATATTCAAGACTTTTATTGAATTAAATATTTTTACTCCAATACTTCAGCTGCATTATTATTTGTGATACTGTTATTCAATCGTCACGACCCATTACAGCCCACCGGAAATCGAGGCGTGACATTTGTCAAAGTTCTGATTTTTTTTTTTTTGAACAAGAAGAAAGAGAGAGATGAGAGAGAGAGAGATGAGAGAGAGAAAGATAATCTGATATTTTGCATTGAATTAGAAAGAGAGAGTGAGAGACAAAGTTATAAGGAATGAGAAATGATAGAAAGAGAGGGAATGAGTATTTGACTATATTACCCTTAAGATTAAAAAAAGAGCCATATGATGTGTCATTATTTGATTGGGTGTGGTGGGTTCTTTTAGTTCTCACAACTGGGGTGGATTCTTTCTTGAACCGAATCATATATATATATATATATGGGAAGGTTCATTGGGGAACACTAAAAAAGTGGGGAACAGAGGGGAACCGACTTAAACGAACTCCGATTGGACTCATTCCAGCGGCGTTGGAATCGCCTCGTCGAACCCTAACTAGGATCTCTTAACCCTAAACCCTAAATCCTAACTTTTAAATTAACCTCTTGCATATTTAATTGCAAGCAATGACCACTCCTCATCTCCCTTCAAAACTTGCCTGAAGGATCATAAGCTTAAACTACACTCATGGTCCCTTTTTATAGCATCCCTCACTTTATCCCTTTTCTTTTAACTTCGATGTGAGATCAATAGTACAAATAATCCAACAGAACTTAGGTGATAAAGGAACTTGCAAATCAACGGGCAGCTGGTCAACTTTGGTTAGATCTGCCCAGTAAGAGTGAGATACGACACGCATAATGTACAACCATGTGCGAAGAGGTCCTGCAGTGGACAAAATTCTTGATGTTTCTTTTGGGTTTGAAACAACGTGCAAAACTTCATTTTTAATAACGGAGCCATATTGTGTGGATGCATATGGAGCCATAACGTGCAAAACTTCATTTTTTATTATGGTGTTTTTTATCACGGAATTTTTTTATTGTCTTGTTTTTTTTATTATTGTAAGATTGCACGGTAAAAAAAAAAGTTTTTTTGGGGATACCTCTGATTTAATGGGCTAGATCCGTCACTGCAACTCAGGATACATCCATAAAAATATTATGTATCAAAGAACACATGATTCCATTTGAATCAAGGATTAAAAAAAACTCTAATGCAAGGGCTACAAGTTTCAAATTGTTTCGGAAGGAATTTTAATATCAAAGAACACATCATCACATCACGAACACAAAATGATAAGCCATAGGGTATACTGTGCATCCTTTTTGTTCCCGTTTTTACATTTCTAATTTTATTGGCACACGTATCACATCATCACTTATAAGATTTACCCATTGCAATAAAACTTTGTGTAACACCTTGAAAATTTATGTCCAATAATGTATGAACACGTGTTATAAGCTCTGAACGTGTGAAAGAATACTTTAGAAGGACTAAAGTTGACAAACGGGGAAACTATGTGAATATAAGGGTCCAATGTGTCAACAATGGATAATTATATTTAAAAATATCCCTACAAGATGTTTATGCCTTCAAACGAATAAATCATGGATCATACGAAGCTAAATATGAAAGAAAGTGAGAAATTACAAACCACAGGGGCTAAATGTGTCAACATGTGTAAAGTATACCTCTGAGTGACCTTTTAGCAGACCCGAAGCTTTGTAACGGTAAATTATACTCACTAGAATATGTGGTAAAAATTTCATAAAGTTTCGTTATCGTATGAGAAAGTTATGATCAAATTTGTGTTCGAGGGGTTAAAAGCGTCAACATTGAAATTTATGACTTTTCGGGTGATTACAAGTTGATCAAGGACTTGCCCATGTTTATAAATATTTTAGAACCCTTAAAAATAAGTATAAAAGGGCAAAAATGCAAGAACAAGACTTAAAACCACGTAACAAAGGACCAGGGACCAAAAATGCAAAGTTCAAAACTTGTTTGGCTGGTTCTGACAGGCCAGGCGGCCCGCGTAAGAAACCCTTAAGGGTTACGCGGCCCGCGAGAGGGACACAGTAATAGAAAGCATGCACAGCTGCCAGTCAGGCCTGTTAACCGACTTAAATGGGTTGTTTTCTTATACCAGAGCTCTCTCCAATGGTTTTTCATGCATAGGGGCACCTGTGATCGTCTGGTATCAATTGTAGGCTATTGTGGCATCATCTTGTGGGATCAAATTCAATATATAAGGGGCATGAGATTGTGAACATTTTGTTCATTCATTACAACTTCTCACAACTTCATCTCTAGAGCTCTCTGGACATCAAGCCAACTTCTTAGTGATCTCTAATCATAGTTAGGACGCTTGTAAGTGCTCTTAACCCTTCTAAATTCGTTTTAGCTTAGTTAATTAGCTAAAAGTCAAACCGTTGTAATTAAGGTTTGACTTCATGATTAATTAAATTTTGTCCAGTCAAATCACGAATTAAAAATACCTTTGAGTAGGTAATTATGTGGGTAATAAACCCTTAAAAGGGTATTTTCAGATTCCCACTCTAACTATGTTAATTGTCGAGTCAAAGCTTACCTTAAAAAGTCAACAAAATGTTTAATTTCAAATTAATGCATAATTAGCAATGTAGGATACTTGCAACCTGTGTTGATGCACGGAATGTCTGTTGACTGCGTCTACAAAAAGTCTGAAGTCAAGATTGGTCAACAGGGGGTCAAACTGTAAATATTATGTAAAATACAAGTAGGTCCGCTTATTTGTCATGTTGCATAGTGGTTTGCTCATAGGGTCTTAGCTGGTCCGCCTTTGTGTCAAGTTGTAACAGGTCCGCTTATATGGCCTGTCATATAAGCGAACCAGGATATCTATATATAGGGGTGGTCATCCGAGCGGTCCATAGACGTATGTTTGTATGCTGGAGCGAAACTCTGTCAAATTTTCAGTAGAAAAGCAATAAAAGCAAAGGAAATTAATAGGACAAGCTGTTGTAACCTTGCATATTCTGATTCCGCCTTTATATGTGAGGATGAGCTACTCTGACTGACTTTTCGGGTCAAACAACGGTCCAACAAGTGGTATCAGAGCTCAGGACGAGGAGTTCATACTACTACAGCTTAGATCTACAAAAATCTCTGATTTCTACTCTCTTTCTTGCATACTTTTTCGATTTGAAGTGGTTCCTACGGTTGAAATTCTCTGAAAATTGAGTATAACGTGTAAATCATACTAATAACAAACCCTAGAAAGTTTCAGGCTAAAATTCGGACTAAAATTGGTCAAAATCGATTAAAAACTGTGGTCCGCTTTTACGGACATCGCGAGATTTTGGTCCGCTTTTGTGACACTTTCTGGTTTGCTCAGACGTACAAACTGGTCTGCTTGTATGGCACAGTAGGTCCGCTCTTCAGGCAGATCCGCTCGAATCGAACATAGTCTGGTCCGCTCGAACGAACGATCACAGGTCCGCTCGAACGAACGATTACAGGTCCGCTCGAACGGACATCTATTGGTTCGCTTTTTGGACTCTCGCTCATTTGACACTGGTCCGCTTATTCGGACAGTATAGTTTCGCTTATCTGGATTTAGCTTATTCGGACACTGATAGTTTCTTTTGAGAAAACTTGTTTGATTGCACAAAATTTGACGAAAATGTTTGATGAACAAGAAAACAAGAATCTTGAAAGTCTGAATAACTGGAAAAAGGAAGCTTGGAATGAAACGAGATATGATAAAGATGTTTATATAAAAAGATACGAAAATTTCTTGTGTATGAAGGATGAATCGATGGAGATGTTGAAAGAAAGGTTTTGGGAATTAATCATCAAGTTAGAAAAACATAAGATATATCATTCAACGGATGAAAAAATTTTGAAATTTGTTGATGCTTTACCTTTGGAATGGGATAACTTCATGAATGGACTGAAACGGGATTCTAGGTTATTACGTTTTGATTTGAGAAGTTTCATCAATACAATAACAAATCATCAGTTTCATGAAAATGCAGATAAAAGGAAGTTATTGGATGAAATAAAAGAAGAATCAGGAAAGATAGATTTGAATGTAATCATTGAAATAAGAAAACGAATCGATGTGTGTCTTGCAGCAAAGAATAATATGAGATACGATATTAAGAGGGGTTGTTATATTGATGAAAGTTCGAATCCTCTTGATTTTGTTAAAATTTTTTGTGCAGGTACATACAAGATGGAAACAAAGAAAGAAGCTGATGATGGAAAGATGAATGGAAATTGCTTGAAATGCGAAAAATCAGAATCAGACAATGTCAAACTTCTGAAAGATGTAGAGAGTTTGACATTGGAAAACAAAAATTTGAAGATCGAGAAGAAAGCTGATGAAGAACAGATTCTGGGTTTACGTTCAAACTGTGAAAAATTGAAATCTGATAATGACGAACTTTTAAAGATTGTTGAGAGTTTGTCATTAGAAAACAACAATTTTAAAAAATTGGAAAATGATTTCAAAAGTCAAATAAAGATTTTACAAGATGAGAGAGATATTTTTGGCAAGAATAATTTGGAAAAACAAAGCGAAATAAATTCTCATCTTGCTAAAATGATTCGACTTGAGCATAAAGCTGAAGATGCTCAAAAGAAAATTGCTGAGTTTGAAAAAGATTTTGAAAGCAAAAGAAAATCTTCAGAAAATGAAGATTTCTGGATAAAACTGGAAAACAAGAATCTAAAAGAGAATGAAACAAGATTTCAAGAACAGTTAAAAGTCGTGGAAAATGAAAAATTTGTTCTTGAAAAACTTAAAGTTGAAAATGAAAATTCTATCAAGTCTCATCTTGAAAGAATATCTCAGTTTGAAAATGAAGCTGAGAATTCAAGAGTCAAGATTGATGAACTTGAAAAGAAGTTGAAAGGTTTTGTGACTTCATCAGACAGGTTGAATTTTCCTTGTCCAAAACCAATCAACTCTGTTCCTATAAGTGACAAGGTCACAAATTTTGACAAGGTCAAAATTGAAGATTGTGATGAAAAATCTGATGATGAAAACGAAAAAGAAAAGAAAAGAAAAATATTTTTAGATTTAAAAGAAAAATTTAAAAATACTGTTCTAAATTCTACTGAGAAAGGTGAATGCTCAATGCACAAACCTGTAAAGAAGAATGTTGAACAGAAACAAAAAGATAAAAATTTAGAAAAAGTTAAAAATGATTTTACTAAATCAGTTGAGTTTGTCAAAAAGATCAACCAGGGTCATTAAATTGAACTTGGTAGATTAATCAGGTGATCAGGGTTATTAACTTGAACTTGAAAACTTGAGTGGATTTCTTAAGAGCTGATTGAATTTGTTTTTATTGTTAGAAAAGATAGATCGTAACGTTATTGGTTGAGTAACAGGTTTGAAGACTTCATTATTTCCAACGGAGGCAAATTGTCAAAGCTTGAACCAGATATCTCAAGATCTCAGCATACTGAGAGGGGGAGTCTGTGAAAGGGGGAGTCTGGATCAACAGCTATTGGGAAGTTGAAGTAAGAGCCAGGTGTTAATCCTGAAACCTGTGAAGAATGCTTGTGAGAATAGACAGAGTTGGAGAAAAGACCTAGACTGAAGACTATGGATCTAAAGACTGATAAAGACTACGTCAACATCCAAGGGGGAGTCTGTTGATGCACGGAATGTCTGTTGACTGCGTCTACAAAAAGTCTGAAGTCAAGATTGGTCAACAGGGGGTCAAACTGTAAATATTATGTAAAATACAAGTAGGTCCGCTTATTTGTCATGTTGCATAGTGGTTTGCTCATAGGGTCTTAGCTGGTCCGCCTTTGTGTCAAGTTGTAACAGGTCCGCTTATATGGCCTGTCATATAAGCGAACCAGGATGTCTATATATAGGGGTGGTCATCCGAGCGGTCCATAGACGTATGTTTGTATGCTGGAGTGAAACTCTGTCAAATTTTCAGTAGAAAAGCAATAAAAGCAAAGGAAATTAATAGGACAAGCTGTTGTAACCTTGCATATTCTGATTCCGCCTTTATATGTGAGGATGAGCTACTCTGACTGACTTTTCGGGTCAAACAACGGTCCAACAACCTGTTTGTTCATTAATATAACTTGGTAATTAATGTAAGAACATGTCCCAACATGTTCAACATGACAATTTTCAGTTTAGGCTCGGTTTGGAACCGAAAGTCGCATAGTTTGACTTCTGCTTTGACTTTCAGTTCTGACCCGTTTAAGCCAAGTTTAGGATTTCCTTAGAGCTTCTTTTGGACCTATATTCATGTTAGTATAACCCTCTGTGATTATACAACTTGGTTCATTAGACATCCTATTCACATGCATGTTTCCGTTAAATGCTTATATGTTGACCATTATGCCCAAATGACCTTAAAATATGATTTTTGAAAATGTAAAACGGTAGACACCTTAGCTACTGATTTATAAGCTTGCACCTAAAATTTGAGATCAGTTGGAGGTATAGATTAAGAGTTATGCTCATTAGCGTAATTAGAAGCTTCTTTAGTAATTAAATGGCATAAATTGCATATAGCCTATCTAAACCCAAATTTTTATACAAAACTTTGTACCTACTGATATAAAATAATATTTTGGGATTTTTAAAGATTTTTATTCAATTTTAGGCTGAGCATAACTTAGTGTTCTAGACTTAATTCGGTTAATGCCGGTTTTGCCCTTTTGGGCTATAAAATGAGTTTTATAAATCCTATTGATCCCAAACCTTTTTCTACTGATCTAATATGTTAAATAAAGTATTTTGAGCCTTCTGGAATTTTAAAAATATCAGCTTTCTATACCAAACCCGGAAATGGCTCCAAATCGCCTTTTTAAGCGTTTTTAACGCATAGTATGTAATAAAACCTTTTTAAACATATGGGGATGATACCTACTGATGTATTCAGAAAAATTTTATATTTTAATAGTAGGTGAATATTTTAAACTCAGAATTTCCAGTTTTGACCTTTTAAGCCTATGTGAAATTACCAAAATGCCCCTACGAAGCATAGTATGGTTATAAGTAATAAATTTCACATATATATGATACCCTACTGTTATAACTTATTAAATTAAGTATATTTACTGACTTAATCAGACCTGTAACCCAGGTTATTATTTAAACTCTTTTACACCCTTTAAAATGACCAAAATGCCCTTATGAGGCATAGTTTGGGTTTAAAACCATTTGGGGCATAATGGAAGGTATCTTACTAATATTGTCACACCCCCAAAATCCACCTGCGGATAACACCCGCTTCGAGGGCGTGACTGACTAGGATCCAGCCACCAATTATACTGAATAATTAAGTTGATAACAAAAGTAATACTTACTAACCATAAGATTAGCAAATATCAAGTTCAGAGTTTAAGGTTCCAAGTTCAAACAGTAATAAGTAGCGGAAGCATAAGTAAAGTAGTAGTTAAACAAGTTCATAGTTCAAAATAAGGTAACACCCATCACAAGGGTGGACAGACACTACTCGTTCCCAAGCAGCAAGCTCCTTCGTCAATGGTTACCTGCAAAGCATGCAGTAAGGGGTCAACAATAATGCTGAGTGAGTTCACTAGTTGTCCAGTTTTAATTACCAAAAACTTGTTTCACCAGTTAATTTATCCGTTTATACATGCCATGGGGAGCTACCCCAAAAGTTAGCGACTAAACTGTGTTTCCAATACCGAACACTAGGTAACCGTTGCGTTTCCGCAGGATGCCCCGATGTCAATGTTCTATCATCATTGACGGATGCCTGAGTACATTAGTTCACGACCGATCCTAAACCAGGGCACGGTGTGAGGCTGGTAAAACCTAAATAGCGCTATCAACTAATAACCCGTTCGCCTGGCCCCGGCGACTAATCGGTATTATGTAGTAGGGAGTTGAGTGATAGAGTTTCGTTTAGTGCCGTTTGGTTGCATTCCGTATAAACAGTAATTAACTAAAAGGTTTCCCAATACAAGGGAAGGAAAAGTAAGTTTGTTCCCAGTAACTAGGGAAGGAATGTAAATGGTATCCCCTTTACAAGGGGATAGGGTTGTTTTAGTCTCGTGTCCCAAACCACCGGGACGCATACTTTTAAGTTGTGAACTCACCTTGGGTTGCTCGGTAGATTTGTGTTACTTGTCAAACACGTTGGTCACCACGTCCTAACATGGTTACCGGTATAGGTCAGGTTCGGTGTACAAGTAATCACGTAAAAACTTACACATAACTAACACGTATAATGCATATAATTAGACGGTGGGTTATTGGGCCGGCCCTAACAGTAACACAGTCAAACAGCATCACATAGTCCAGTTAACAGGTAGCCCATAATACACATAATGGCCCAATAACCAAAGTGGACAGCCCAGTCGCAACCAGATGGTCTCGAGTCGCAACCAGGAGGTCTCGGCTTGTCACGTTGTGGTTGCGAGTCGCAACCGTGTGGTCTCGAGTCATCATGCTGTGGTTGCGAGTCGCAACCGTCGTAGTCTCGAGTCGCAATCGTGTGGTTTCGAGTTGTCCTGCTATGGTTGCGAGTCGCAACGGCGTGGTCTCGAGTTGTCATGCCATGGTTGCGAGTCGCAACGGCGCGGTTGCGAGTCGGAATGCTGTCCCTTTCATGTACACGTGATGATGCAGATACATCAGTCCCATTAGTACAATGTAATCAGGCCCAAATCAGGAAACAACCAATAAGGTTTCTACTAACACTTTGCCTAATCTGACTATTAAACCAAATAGATCAAACTTTGCCATTTTTGAATCTTCAAACCACATTCAACAAGTTCATCCTATATTCATAGTTTTCTAGGGTTTTCACTTTAACAAAATCATACATTTTGGACCGAAAATCACATATTTCTAACAAGATCATGATGCAAAAACAAGAAAACATACACTTTGTGACATTAAACATAACTCGGTTGGCCCTAATCATTCATAAACCATTATTCTTTAGCCATTATAAACATGTTATCAAGCTTCATACATAAGGGTTGTACACATAATGTCAAACTTCACAAATCATCCCAAAAGTCATGCATAACAATTTTAACTAAACATTTCTAGCTCATAAACATTTCATTTATCAAACATTCAAAGCATCTTCCACACAAAATAGGACACTAACCGGTTAGAAGAAGAAGCCGAAAACAAGGAAAAAGGGACCGAGAAGATGGAGTGTCCGAGTGATGATCTTGACTGAGTTTCTTGTCCGAGATCCTAGCTTGAATCCGAAAGTTGGAGGAAGAGAATGGGTTGTTGTTTTGGGGTTTTCTAGTTGGGAGAGAATGGAAGTGTTGGTGTGTGTAAAATGAAGGAAGTGGGGGAAAGGTGGGATTATATACAAGGTTCCAAAATAAGCTTAGGGGGGGGGTTTCGGCCCAAACCGGTTACGGCCCAAAGGCCCACTCGAGACCGAGTGGCCCACTCGCAACCGGGTGGTTGCGAGTCATGGTCTCGAGTCGTGGTCTCGACTCTCATACATATATATATATTACATATATATCACACATATCATGTAAAAGTCACGTTTCCATTTAATAATATTTATATATACACAAAATATTACAAGGTGTTCGTTCGGAAAAACCTAGAGTGTCACATTATCCCCAAGTTTTAAGAACTTTCGTCCCGAAAGTTAAGGCAGCCACTGCCAAGCTAGCGTGTTTCAACGGGGTGTCACATCATCCCCCCGTTAGTTTGGAATTTCGTCCCGAAATTCAGTTGTAGCTTCAGTGCTGGGGGTTTCGTTTGGGAACAACTGGGGATACTTGGACTTCATCTGGTCTTCCCGTTCCCAGGTAAACTCTGGGCCACGTCGTGAGTTCCAACGAACTCGCACGAGAGGTATCTGGCTACGTTTGAGGGTTTTGATCTCTCGATCCGTAATCTCAATCGGTTCCTCAGTAAAGTGTAGCTGTTCATCAATAGTGAGTTCCTTGAAAGGAATTATGAGTGTTTCATCTGACAGACACTTCTTCAGATTGGACACGTGAAAGACATTGTGCACTGCACTCAGCTCTGCAGGCAGGTTCAATCTATAAGCAACCTTACCGATTTTCTCGGTAATTTCGAATGGTCCAACATATCGTGGATTCAGCTTGCCTCGTTTACCAAAACGAACCACACCCTTCCAGGGTGAGACTTTAAGTAGAACCCGGTCCCCGACCTGGAATTCTAGCGGTTTCCTACGCTTGTCAGCGTAGCTTTTCTGACGGTCACGAGCTGCCACCATGCGTTGCCTTATCTGTGAAATCTTTTCCGTTGTATCAACCACTAGTTCTGGGCCTGTGAGTTGACTGTCACCTATCTCCGCCCAGCAAAGGGGTGATCGGCATTTACGACCGTACAATGCCTCAAAAGGTGCCGCCTGAATGCTAGTGTGGTAGCTGTTATTGTAGGAGAATTCCACCAGCGGTAGATGCTTCTCCCAGTTCTTGCCAAAATCGATCACACATGCCCTAAGCATGTCTTCCAGGGTTTGGATGGTGCGTTCAGACTGCCCATCCGTTTGTGGGTGGTAAGCGGTGCTCATGTCCAAACGTGAGCCAAAGGATTGGTGCATAGCTTGCCACAACTCGGAAGTAAAACGAGCGTCTCGGTCGGAAATAATAGAAGTTGGCACCCCGTGCCTGGAGACTACTTCCTTTAAATAGATTTCTGCTAAGGTAGAAAACTTGTCTGTTTCCTTAATGGCCAGAAAGTGTGCAGACTTAGTCAGTCGATCTACTATCACCCAAATAGTGTCATTCCCGCGTTGGGATCTTGGTAGTCCTGTGACAAAATCCATGGAAATCTGCTCCCATTTCCACTTCGGGATTCCGGGTTGCTGGAGTAGGCCTGCTGGTTTCTGGTACTCAATCTTGACTCTTGCGCAGGTCAAACATTTGCCAACGTAAGCTGCTATGTGGGCTTTCATGCCAGGCCACCAGTAAGTGGTCCTTAAGTCGTAGTACATCTTATCTGAACCAGGATGTACTGAATAACGGGACTTGTGGGCTTCGTCCATCACTAGTTCTCGTAGGTCTCCGTAGAGTGGGACCCAAATGCGCCCTGCCACATAGTAGGCGTCGTCTTCTTTTTGCTCTAATCGTTGTCTTGATCCTCGCAGGGACTCGGCCCTGATGTTTTCCGGTTTCAGAGCTTCAGTCTTAGCATTCCGAATCTGGGTAGGGAGAGTCGACTGGATGGTAAGTTGTAATGCTCGCACGCGCTTGGGCGTAGTGTCTTTCCGGCTGAGGGCGTCTGCCACGACATTGGCCTTGCCCGGATGGTATTTGATGGCGCATTCGTAGTCATTCAAGAGTTCGACCCATCTACGTTGTCGCATGTTTAATTCCTTTTGCTTGAAGATATGCTCGAGACTCCTGTGATCGGTGTAAATGGTGCACTTGGTACCGTACAGGTAATGTCTCCATATCTTAAGCGCAAAGATCACTGCTCCTAGTTCCAAATCATGCGTTGTGTAGTTCCTTTCGTGTGTCTTGAGTTGTCGTGAGGCGTAGGCAATAACTTTGTCGCGTTGCATTAACACACAACCGAGCCCATGGATGGATGCATCGCAGTAAACCACAAAGTCGTCAGTGCCTTCAGGCAACGAGAGAATAGGAGCACTACAGAGGTTATCCTTTAGTTTCTGAAATGCGGTTTCCTGAGCTTCACCCCACTTATAAACCAGGCCTTTCTGAGTAAGAGCCGTG
Organism: Helianthus annuus; assembly: GCF_002127325.2. Lineage (NCBI taxonomy): Eukaryota > Viridiplantae > Streptophyta > Magnoliopsida > Asterales > Asteraceae > Helianthus > Helianthus annuus. The sequence continues at coordinate 90,638,988 of NC_035434.2, forward strand.
AGGGGCTGAGCGATCTTTGAGAACCCCATGATAAATCTTCGATAGTATCCTGCTAGTCCCAAGAATTGGCGGACTTCAGTCGGAGTCTTAGGGGTAGGCCAATTCTTTATAGAGTCGATCTTTGCAGGGTCGACGTGAATTCCATCCTTGTTAACCACATGCCCAAGGAAATGGACTTCTCGAAGCCAGAAGTCGCATTTCGAGAACTTGGCATACAGTTGCTCATCGCGAAGGAGTTCGAGGATAAGGCGTAGGTGCTGTTCATGCTCTCCTTGACTTTTCGAGTAGATCAGGATGTCGTCTATAAACACGATCACAAATTTGTCGAGGTAAGGTTTGCACACTCGGTTCATGAGATCCATGAATACCGCAGGCGCGTTGGTCATTCCAAAGGGCATAACGAGGAATTCATAGTGACCATAACGAGTTCTGAATGCAGTTTTGGAGATGTCTTCATTACGGACCCTTAACTGATGGTAGCCTGATCGCAGGTCAATCTTAGAATAGTAGCTCGATCCTTGCAACTGATCGAATAGGTCGTCGATTCGTGGGAGAGGGTAACGATTCTTGATGGTAACCTTGTTCAGCTCACGATAGTCGATGCACATTCGGAACGTGCCATCCTTCTTTTTAACAAAGAGTACCGGTGCTCCCCAGGGTGATGAACTAGGGCGAATAAACCCTTTATCCAAAAGTTCCTGTAGTTGAGTAGAGAGTTCCTTCAATTCTGCAGGGGCTAGTCGATAAGGCGCACGAGCTATGGGCGCTGCTCCGGGAGCTAGCTCGATTTGAAATTCGACCTGACGGTGGGGAGGGAGTCCAGGTAGTTCCTCAGGAAATACCTCGGGATAGTCACGCACTACCGGAAAATCTTCAATCCTCTTTTCCTTTTCCTGTGTGTTGGTGACAAGTGCTAAGATAGCGGTGTGCCCTTTTCGTAAACACTTCTGGGCCTTCAAGAAAGAGATAACGCCGGAGATTTCTCCACCTTTGCCACCTTGTACAATGAGGGGTTTGCCAGAACGACGGGGAATACGAACTGCTTTCTCTTGACAGAGGATCTCAGCGCGATGCTTGGATAACCAATTCATACCAATAACTACGTCGAAGCTTCCAAGAGTAACAGGGAAAAGATCGATACTAAATGTCTGACCAGACAACTCTAGTTTACAGCCTTTGATAACGTGTGAGGCCTCGATGTTTCTACCATTAGCTAACTCGACGATATGAGGAGAACTTAGTAATGAAAGCGGACGCTTAAGCTTCTTACTAATACGTAGGGATACATAACTAGCATCGGCACCGGAATCAAATAACACAGAAACATAACGATCATCGAGTAGGAACTTACCCGCCACGACATTGGGGTCATTCCTTGCTTCTCCAGCTCCAATCACAAAAGCCCTTCCTCTAGCACCATTCCCCGTATTGTTGTTCTGATTGTTGTTTCCAGCTCCCTGATTGTTGTTGCGATTCTGATTCAGTTCAGGGCAATCCTTCTTAAAGTGCCCCTCAGCTCCACACTTAAAACATGCTCGGTCGTTTCCCTGCTGCTGTTGTTGTTGGGGTTGTCGCTGATTCTGTCTTGCTGGGAACTGACTTCTACAATCCTTGGCTTCGTGCCCCATCTTGTGGCACCGCTGACACTGGCCCTTGTTACATGCCCCATTATGGTGTCTGTTACACTTGTTGCACTTAGGGTAGCTTCCCCGGTAGCCACCCTGTTGCTGAGTGCCTTTGTTGTTTTCAGTTCTCCTTTGCTGTGCTGGGGCCTGAGTGGGGTTAGCATCCTTGCTTTGATTTCCTTCCCACTTACGCTTGTTGTCACTAGAAGTTCCGACAGTAGCACTGATCCTTTTGGGCAACCTGCCCTCTTCTACGGCCTGATCAGTAAGTTTGTGAGCAAGTCGAACGATCGGCTGAATGGTAGTGTGGTTGGCTGAAGTTACATGGCTTCGAATTTCTAGAGCCAAACCCTTGATGTACAGTTCGATTCTTCGGTACATAGGTCGTGACATGTTTGGGCAAAGAGCAGCATAGTCATTGGACAGCTTGGTGTAGGTTTCAATCTCTGACCCAACCATCTTAAGCGCATAGTACTCATTCTCAAGCTTATGGATGTCATCCCGGTGACAGTATTCCTCCTTAATCATGTCCTTGAAATCCTCCCACGCAGTAGCATTAGCAGTTTCCAAACCAAACATCTGAATTTGCGCCTTCCACCAAGAAAGCGCGTTTCCTTCAAGCGTAGCAGTAGCAAACTTCACCCAGTTCGCAGGGGGACACTCACAGACAGCAAAGACAGCTTCAACTTTCTCAATCCAATGTAGAAGACCTATGGCACCCTCAGTGCCGTTGAAAGGGAGAGGCTTGCAATCCATGAAGGTTTTGAAAGTACACACGGGTGGTTGCGCAGGTGCATGCTGACCTGTTCGTGAGAAGCGGAGCGTATATGTTTAGAGGCGAAAGACGATGTGGCGGTAGGATCTAAACATCCTAAAACAACGAGCTTACCTATAGGGTGAGCTGCGAAAGCTGCAGCCACTGTGTTGAGCAGGTTAGTGAACTGAGCCTGAGTCATGTTGATGTTTCCTCTTCCACGTCCACTCATTGTCTTCATAACCAGAAAACACAGTATGAGTGTGATGCCGTAGTGTAGCGAGAATGAGATAGAAGAGAGAGGTGTATCTATCTAATTAGGCATACTAGTACGTATAGCAAAACAGGAAACATAAAGTAAGCAAACAAGTAAACACTGGTCCGAGCTATGAGGTCAAAAGTGTTGAGCCTTGTACTTGGAGTGTAGTGTCGTCGCGAGTCACGGGTTATAGTCTGGTTTTTCTCAAAAAGATTTTCCCCTTTTTAAAACCAAGTTCACTATAACCAATGGCTCTGATACCAATCTGTCACACCCCCAAAATCCACCTGCGGATAACACCCGCTTCGAGGGCGTGATTGACCAGGATCCAGCCACCAATTATACTGAATAATTAAGTTGATAACAAAAGTAATACTTACTAACCATAGGATTAGCAAATATCAAGTTCAGAGTTTAAGGTTTCAAGTTCAAACAGTAATAAGTAGCGGAAGCATAAGTAAAGTAGTAGTTAAACAAGTTCATAGTTCAAAATAAGGTAACACCCATCACAAGGGTGGACAGACACTACTCGTTCCCAAGCAGCAAGCTCCTTCGTCAATGGTTACCTGCAAAGCATGCAGTAAGGGGTCAACAATAATGCTGAGTGAGTTCACTAGTTGTCCAGTTTTAATTACCAAAAACTTGTTTCACTAGTTAATTTATCCGTTTATACATGCCATGGGGAGCTACCCCAAAAGTTAGCGACTAAACTGTGTTTCCAATACCGAACACTAGGTAACCGTTGCGTTTCCGCAGGATGCCCCGATGTCAATGTTCTATCATCATTGACGGATGCCTGAGTACATTAGTTCACGACCGATCCCAAACCAGGGCACGGTGTGAGGCTGGTAAAACCTAAATAGCGCTATCAACTAATAACCCGTTCGCCTGGCCCCGGCGACTAATCGGTATTATGTAGTAGGGACTTGAGTGATAGAGTTTCGTTTAGTGCCGTTTGGTTGCATTCCGTATAAACAGTAATTAACTAAAAGGTTTCCCAATACAAGGGAAGGAAAAGTAAGTTTGTTCCCAGTAACTAGGGAAGGAATGTAAATGGTATCCCCTTTACAAGGGGATAGGGTTGTTTTAGTCTCGTGTCTCAAACCACCGGGACGCATACTTTTAAGTTGTGAACTCACCTTGGGTTGCTCGGTAGATTTGTGTTACTTGTCAAACACGTTGGTCACCACGTCCTAACATGGTTACCGGTATAGGTCAGGTTCGGTGTACAAGTAATCACGTAAAAACTTACACATAACTAACACGTATAATGCATATAATTAGACGGTGGGTTGTTGGGCCGGCCCTAACAGTAACACAGTCAAACAGCATCACATAGTCGAGTTAACAGGTAGCCCATAATACACATAATGGCCCAATAACCAAAGTGGACAGCCCAGTCGCAACCAGATGGTCTCGAGTCGCAACCAGGAGGTCTCGGCTTGTCACGTTGTGGTTGCGAGTCGCAACCGTGTGGTCTCGGGTCATCATGCTGTGGTTGCGAGTCGCAACCGTCGTAGTCTCGAGTCGCAATCGTGTGGTTTCGAGTTGTCCTGCTATGGTTGCGAGTCGCAACGGCGTGGTCTCGAGTTGTCATGCCATGGTTGCGAGTCGCAACGGCGCGGTTGCGAGTCGGAATGCTGTCCCTTTCATGTACACGTGATGATGCAGATACATCAGTCCCATTAGTACAATGTAATCAGGCCCAAATCAGGAAACAACCAATAAGGTTTCTACTAACACTTTGCCTAATCTGACTATTAAACCAAATAGATCAAACTTTGCCATTTTTGAATCTTCAAACCACATTCAACAAGTTCATCCTATATTCATAGTTTTCTAGGGTTTTCACTTTAACAAAATCATACATTTTGGACCGAAAATCACATATTTCTAACAAGATCATGATGCAAAAACAAGAAAACATACACTTTGTGACATTAAACATAACTCGGTTGGCCCTAATCATTCATAAACCATTATTCTTTAGCCATTATAAACATGTTATCAAGCTTCATACATAAGGGTTGTACACATAATGTCAAACTTCACAAATCATCCCAAAAGTCATGCATAACAATTTTAACTAAACATTTCTAGCTCATAAACATTTCATTTATCAAACATTCAAAGCATCTTCCACACAAAATAGGACACTAACCGGTTAGAAGAAGAAGCCGAAAACAAGGAAAAAGGGACCGAGAAGATGGAGTGTCCGAGTGATGATCTTGACCGAGTTTCTTGTCCGAGATCCTAGCTTGAATCCGAAAGTTGGAGGAAGAGAATGGGTTGTTGTTTTGGGGTTTTCTAGTTGGGAGAGAATGGAAGTGTTGGTGTGTGTAAAATGAAGGAAGTGGGGGAAAGGTGGGATTATATACAAGGTTCCAAAATAAGCTTAGGGGGGGGTTTCGGCCCAAACCGGTTACGGCCCAAAGGCCCACTCGAGACCGAGTGGCCCACTCGCAACCGGGTGGTTGCGAGTCATGGTCTCGAGTCGTGGTCTCGACTCTCATACATATATATATATTACATACATATCACACATATCATGTAAAAGTCACGTTTCCATTTAATAATATTTATATATACACAAAATATTACAAGGTGTTCGTTCGGAAAAACCTAGAGTGTCACAAATATCACAACATGTTTAAGGCATATTAACTTAGGAAACTTGTATATGACTCTTATGGTTACTCGTTACGCACTTTACGCGTTCGGATCGGCTTATGTAACTAGTTTACCCATTCTAGCTGAAACGGGTCAAACCATATCATTTCTGTCTCAAAATCCAGAATGTGATTAAGTTACCCATATTAAACAAGTATGCAAGCTTGTCGGGTCAAAACCAGATTCTAAAATGGTCTTCGCCTTGTCATGCGTTTAAACCGTAATCTTCATTTAAAACTAACCGGTCTAAGCTTAGGCTGAATTAACAGACCCGTTAGGATTCTAATAGGTTATTAAAAACCTTCATTCCAGATATAGGAGCCCAGTAAAAGCTATATGTACTTGCTGATTTGATACGGCTGGGATTAAATTTATATTTAGCTCAGGTAAATACATTTAACTTATTTTCCCTTATACGGGCTTGGGGTACGGTATATAAAATACCGCTTGGTCGGGTAATTAACCTTAACCGGTCGGTGGTTAAGTGTTGTCAAAATGACCCGTTTGAAAATGTTGTTTTGTTTGTTTAACGCCTTTGGGGGTTTAATGACCATGTCCCGGATATCCTTGGCATCATTCAAAGAATGGCCACGACCTTAGCACACGGGTGTAGGCGTACACCCGGAGTGCATTCAAATCAATAAAGCATAATCGTCGGTACGAGAGAAGTCTCGCGGCAGAACTATACTAAGTGGTGTGTCTATTAATCTTTAACCCGGCACGACCCGGACAACTGAACGCATAACAAACATGTAATTCTTTTACAAGATTATAAGCAAATAATTATCCAAGTTATAAAAAGTTTTTTGCCGCGGGCATTCAAATCAATTTTAAACCTTTTCAAAATGAGTCAGTTAAATTGTATTTACCAGTGTAAATTGACGTATTTTCCAAAAAGGCTAAGTGCAGGTACTACGCGTAATAGGCTGGCCACTCCTTAGCATCAATAAAAGTCTCGCAAGCTTAGGATGCATGAAGTCTGTTGAATAAAAGTCTCCTCTTTGTTTTTGATCCGCCTGTGGATCTATTTCAACTGTTTGTGATACTTGATATTACAATTTTATTTGGTTGAAATAAATCTATCTTTTGCTTCCGCTGTGCATTTATATTTTGTATTGTTTGACTATGACGATATCAACTACGTCACGGAACCCCCACCGGGCCCACCGGTGACACGTGGAAAATTGGGGTGTGACAGGTTGGTATCAGAGCCAACACTGAGTGAATTAAACGCTAGCCTTTTGTGTTTAATCTCAGTTAAATAAATGTACATTCCTCGAGTTCCGAGTCTAGACAAAGAACATAGGACAAACTCTGTTTTGCTTTGTTTTATTTGGTTTTTATTTTATTCTATATTTGTTGTTGTTATCCTATTTATGTTTGCAGGTTAAGAATGCCGCCAAGGTTTTTGAGAGGAAGAGGCAAGGGCCCAGTTACGGGCCATGACCATGAAGCCGGGCCTTCGCACCGGCGTACCCCATCTATCACAATGAGCAATAGTCCCCAGGAGCCGTGGAGGGTTTACGTTGAACCCGGGAGGCGATCAGTCTCCTTAAGTTCCTCACCGTCTTATTTGCATTCTTTCAGGCCGCAATCCGAAAACGAGCCTGACAACCCTCCGCCATCCTTCATACCGTCGCAACGGTCAAACTCACACCATTCTTTTGGTGACCCTACCCCCGCTTTCCAGAGCCGGTTCAACCGGCTAATTTTATTCAAGAACCCGTGGGCTTTAACCCACTAGGACCCGAGGATCACTTCTCGGGTGAAAATGACATGGATGAAGATACGGATCCCATGGAGCCTGCAACTGGGACCCCGAACCACCCCATCGAAATCTCTGATGGGTCATCTTTTCATGGATCACCTTACCGTGGTCCTGACAGCTACGAGGCGAGGTTCAGGCAGATTGACTGGTATTTCACTCCCTCTCACCACTCGTCTCCTTACCACCACCAGCAGCAGCATTAGCAGCAGGATCCTTCCGAGGATTCTCGATTTGTGGTAGTCACTCCGCCACCACCACCACCACCAGTGGAACAGCAACCGCCTCCGGAGCCACCGAGGCGGAGAAGGTCAAACGCGCGGATGTCCGTGCGAGGAGGAGTCCGCATTAGCACTCCTCAGCCCTCGAGTGGCAGTCATTATCTGCCACTCCGGGAAGAAGAAGACCCGCGGATGGGGGGACCATCAAACCCCGTCGCGGAGGCGAACTCTGCACCTGTGGTGCCACCGTTGGGTTTTGACAACCCAATCCCTGCTTATGCCGGTTCAGCGGCATATAACCCGTTCGAGCTACCGGGCCACAACAGTTACAACTATGCCAATGTGGACCCATACCAGGAGGCATGGGACTACAATGCTCGTCACCCAGAGGGACCCTATGGTGGTCTTTGGACCACTGGTTACCCAACTTATGGGTACCAGCGTCCGCCACCTCCTCAACCTCTGTACCAGCCGCCGCAGCCGCAGCTAATCCCACCGGAACGTCAACAAGAGGTCCTCGACAGATTGGACCGATGTGAACGGGAGATTCAAACCGAGCGCAGTAACACTCGAGGCTTCTTCAAGGGGTTGTCAGACCTGATCAAAGGGAAATCCAAAAGAAGGGGTCATTAAAGACCTTTGTTGTTTATTTTATTTAGTTGTAATCAAGTCCCTGCATGGACTTTTGCTTCAGTATTCAGCCCCTGCGTGGGCTTGTCTTTTAGTATCCTGCCCCTGCGAGGGCATGTCTTTTAGTTAACCCCTGCGTGGGTTTGTCTGTTTGTATTTCGCCCCTGCGTGGGCATGTTGTTTCTTATAAAGTCTCGTTTAGGGCAAATGTTGTACTCGTTAAATTCTAGTAATGGAATGGTTGAATTTAAATTTTCATATTTGTTTATTATTAAGTATATGCATAAACTTAAAGCACAAAGTAAAATGAAAATAACATTCCTATAAAAGTTCTACCATTATATTAAAGTGGCAAAATCTAAAAAGGACAAGACCTAGCCATGTGTCATTTTAAGACAAGGCCAAGATGGTATCTCCATAATTAGATTTAGATCCATAATTAACATCTCAACTTAGGATTGTTCTGCGTTTAATATTAAAAGAGAATCTTAGGGGTAAAACCTAGCCACGTGTCAATGTAGACATGGCCAAAATGGTAGAACCTGTCCAAAAGATTCCAAATTTGTTAACATGCTGGGCGAATTGTGATGCAGTAAAAATCACACAGGCCATCTTTAAAATGGGTTAATTTATTTTCCCTGTAATTATATGACCATCCCTTAAGGATGAAGTGCCTACGGGTAATAATTAACGTCTCCTGGGACTAAGAGACAGTAGAAGTCTGCAACTCACTGTCTAAAAGGGGTTTTGAACCGCGATTCAAACCCAAATACCTCGATTCTGTGAAAATCCTGGTTATAAATTGAAACCGTCCTTGAGACTAGACTTTTATGCTAATATTAAAATGTGATATAGGATTATAATAAAGGTCCTGAATAAATAAATAATTAACAAATTAACCAGAAATGGCTATTAAAACCATGGTTAATAAATTATAAAACACTGTAAAAGCTTCTAAATAAAACCTTGCCCATTATTTTCTATATATAGCAATTGAAGCTACATGGCTGGGTCGGACGAGGTGAACAGTCTTCCGGTGGAGAACCACGAGAATGCTAAAATACAGGTTACTGGTGCGGAACTGCAAGCATTAGTTGACAATGCTGTTGCAAAGGCTATGGAACGCCAGTATAGTGAATATAGTGAGACCCGAAGTAAGACCCTATCTACGCCGCATTCTAAGCCTAAGACCCATTCTGAGGCTCACAGCAAGCCACCACCTACCCCACCAAAGTCTAAGAAAAATGAGTCTAAGAAAGATGATGACAGACATTCCTCCAACGAAAACAACATTCCATCCAAAAGGATGGTATTTGATGATAAGCCTCGTGCCAAAGGTTGCACATACAAGTACTTTGTTTCATGTAAACCCCGAGATTTTACTGGGGAGAAAGGGGCGGTGGATTGCATGACTTGGTTGGATGAGATGGACACGGTGGTAGACATAAGTGGTTGTGCTGAAAGGGACATTGTGAAGTTTGTGTCATAGTCTTTCAAGGGTGAAGCCCTAGCATGGTGGAGATCATTGATTCAAACCACTGGAAAGGTGCATTTGTACAGCATGTCTTGGGAACAATTTGTTACCCTCATCAAGGAAAACTACTGCCCTCAGCATGAGGTTGAAAAGATAGAGTCTGATTTTCTATCTCTGGTTATGAAGAACCTGGATTGCCAGGCTTATCTCACGAGCTTCAATACTATGTCAAGGTTAGTTCCTTACCTTGTGACACCTGAACCGAAGAGGATAGCCCGTTTTATTGGGGGTCTGGCCCCAGAAATAAAAGCAAGGGTCAAGGCCTCTCAGCCCGCTACATTTAGATCAGCAGCTGACATATCTTTGTCCCTCACGCTAGACGCAGTTAGACAGAGATCGCTGAGAAGTACGGATGCCGAGAAAAGGAAACGCGAAGATGACGGTTCACGACGCTCAGATAAGAAGCACAAGGGAAACAACGACCACAAGAAAGGGTCGGGATCCAAGAAAGGTGATCAACAGGTGGGTGATAAACCCAAATGTAAGGTTTGCAAGAAGCACCATTTTGGGAGGTGCAGGTATGAGTCGAAGTCCCAGTCCCAGCCGAAAGCGTGTGGGATTTGCAAGTCGTTAGACCACAAGGCATTGGATTGTAAGAAAATCAAGGATGCTAGGTGCTATAACTGTAATGAAAAGGGGCATCTTAGGACTAACTGCCCAAAGCTTGCAAAGAAGGCTGAGGAGGGAAAGAAGACCAATGCAAGGGTCTTCCACATGAATGCGAAGGAAGCTGTTCAGGATGACAATGTCATAACAGGTACTTTTCTTATTAATGATATCTACGCAAGAGTACTATTTGATCCAGGAGCAGATAAATCGTTTGTAGATGATAAGTTTTGTGAATTGTTGAAAATGCCTGTTAAGACCTTAAGTGTGAAGTATGAAGTGGAATTAGCTGATGGAACCATAGAAACCGCATCAACCGTATTAGATGGATGTGTCATATCCATTAGGAACCACTCTTTTCCCTTATCCCTCCTTCCATTTAAGTTAGCTGGATTCGATATAGTAATAGGCATGGATTGGTTATCGCATAACCAAGCTCAGATAGTTTGAAATAAGAAGCAAGTGGTGATCAAGACTCTGTCTGGTGAGTCGCTTACCATTCAAGGTGACACCCGGTACGGGTTTCCTGAGCAGGTGTCTATGCTCAAAGCATCTAAATGCTTAAAGAAGGGTTGTGTCATTTATATGGCACAAGTGACTGTTGATGAGCAGAAACCCAAGATTGAAGATATTCTAGTCATTTCTGAATACCCAGAAGTTTTCCCGGAAGAACTACCTGGTTTGCCACCAGATAGACAAGTAGAGTTCAGAATCGACATCATCCCCGGAGCTGCACCTGTTGCAAGAGCGCCTTATAGATTAGCACCAACAGAGATGAAGGAATTGAGGATGCAGCTAGATGATTTGCTAGCCAAAGGTTTTATTAGACCTAGTTCGTCTCCATGGGGAGCACCAATCTTGTTCGTCAAGAAGAAAGATGGTTCCATGCGTTTATGCATTGATTATCGCGAGCTTAATAAGGTTACTATCAAGAATAGGTATCCTTTGCCCAGGATCGACGATCTGTTCAATTAGCTACAAGGAGCGAGCTACTTTTCCAAGATCGATCTGAGGTCAGGCTACCATCAGTTGAAGGTTAAAGATGAAGATGTGCACAAGACTGCATTCAGGACTCGTTATGGTCATTACGAGTTCCTAGTGATGCCTTTTGGGCTCCCTAATGCACCTGCCGCATTCATGGATCTCATGAATCGCGTCTGCAAGCCTTATCTGGATAAATTTGTCATCGTCTTTATCGACGACATTCTCATCTACTCGAAGAACCAAGCTGACCACGAGAAGCATCTCCATTGCATTCTGAAACTGCTTCATCAAGAAAAGCTCTATGCCAAATTTTCAAAGTTTGAATTTTGGCTTCGTGAAGTCCAATTCCTTGGACATGTTGTTAGTGAGCGTGGTATCCAAGTAGATCCCGCTAAGATTGAAGCTATCATGAACTAGCAAGAGCCGAAGACGCCTACGGAGATTCGCAGTTTCTTAGGATTGGCAGGATACTACAGACGCTTTATTGAGAACTTCTCAAGAATTGCAGCACCCCTGACTCTTCTCACTCATAAGAATAGAAAGTTTGATTGGGGGCCTAAGCAGCAAGAGTCTTTTGATATTTTGAAGCAGAAGTTGAGCAATGCTCCAGTGCTAACTTTACCTGAAGGTATTGATGAGTTTGCGGTTTATTGTGATGCATCACACACCGGGATAGGTTGTGTGTTAATGCAAAAAGGCAAGGTCATTGCCTATGCTTCACGTCAATAAAAAGTGCATGAGAAAAACTACACCACCCATGACTTGGAGCTGGGTGCCGTTGTATTCGCACTAAAACTGTGGAGGCATTATCTGTATGGAACTAAGTGTGTGATCTATTCTGATCACAAAAGCCTTCAGTATCTGTCCAATCAGAAGGATTTGAACATGAGGCAACGGCGCTGGATGGAAACTTTGAATGATTATGATTATGAGATAAGATATCATCCAGGCAAGGCCAACGTAGTCGCAGATGCCTTGAGTAGAAAAGAAAGAGTAAAGCCGATAAGTGTAACATTCTTATTTTTATCATATAAGAATTATAGGTTTGGTTAAATTTATTAACCACTAGTAACTAGTTATTTTTAATATAATTATTCAACCCAAATAATTTAAACACTATTTTATATAGTTGGTTGAAATATTATATTAATTAATTGGCCTGAATATAGGTGACCTTTCTAAATAAAACTTAAATATATAAAAAACTTTATCATTAGACGGGTAGATTACAGGTAAGTCAAATGTTAGAAATATGAAGTACCTAGATGGGCCTAGAAACCATTTAATAACTAAATTATAAAAATACATTACATTTGAACCTACTCCGTTTTAATGAAACTTGGTTCAAAAAGTAGATAAAATTATTCTAGTTCTAATGTCATGTTCATTATTTTATAAAACGTCATATTCTAGAAGTTATAAGTGCCAAATAAGTGGACCAATTGAATTAATTATAATATATAAATTAATAAAATAATAATAATAATAAATCAAAACTTACGTATATAATAAACCTAAAACATTTAATTATTCAAAGTTACATGTAGTTAGAAATTAATTAAATATATAGAACTAACTTCTTTATGAAGGAAAAGAAGATATATATGAAAATATGATGGTGGACTACACATCTGACACGTAGAAACTAAAATCAAAGCTGGCATAAATAGGATGCATATACATGTATTCTTTTGTAGTATAAATAGGATTTCACCATTTCAATATTTTCCCTGACATCCGTCGCACTCTTTCCCATATCTCTCTAAATTCTAGCTTTTTATTATTTATTTTTATTCCACTAATAATAATAAAGCCCTGCTCGTTTTAAGTACTGTAACTCCTGATCACCGCTACCCTTTCCGATTGATCTGAACCCCATAACGCATGTCAAGGCTCTGCCCGACTAAGTTCGTTTGGGTTATGTCTCGTGACATAGGGACAAGGTTGAATTAGGGGTACTATACTTAACACGAGTGCATTATATTTTTTATAGCCCAAAAGTTATCCCCAAAATTATACCAGGAGTCCTTCTAGTTGAACCCTAAAGTTACACAGTGGGTCCATTCTCTTTCTCATCGTTTTATTTCCTTTTTTGTGATTTACCCAAAACTATTATTATTTTATTTCACCAAAAGTCATATCTACTATTTTATTTACTCAATAGGAAACCCTAGTTGAGACACCCAAGTAATTCTACACAATCTTTAAAATTTTCATAACAAACAGAATCATGATCAGGGCCCCTAAAACTCAGGGGGGGTAAACCCTAGTTGATGATTATCAATAGAAACTCGTTGTCTAAATCTGATTGGACAAAACTATAAAGTCAGCAGGCCTAGTCCCAAACGTGGCTACCCTATAGTCGGTTCGTACCCCTTACGGACCGTAAGGGATTAGGCTTACGGTCCGTAAGCCTGTCAAAATTGGTGTATAAATAGCAGGCATCGGGACTTGATTTCTTGCATTTGTACGACGATCAAATTCAATTGGTACGTCGAGATATAGCCGAAACAGTCTCCAAATCACTAATTAGTAGAGGGGGTGCTGCTACGATACAGGGTATTAACTCGATCGCTATTACGATTCATTTTCCGACCGATCAATATATCCAATGGATGTTTAAGTGCCACCCACATTAGGGTTATACTTTGTCGTTCGTCGTTAATTCGATGAATGTTTAAGTATCGTACTTTGTCGTTCGTCGTTAAATCGATGGATGTTTAAGTATCGCACTTTGTCGTTCGTTGTGAGAATTTGATCTCGTGAGTTATCGTAATTGTTGTATTAAGTTACCTACCTAGTTCGTATGCACTAGGTTACAAGGCTAAATCAATAGGCTAAGCTCTGCCTGTGTAAATCTGCAATATATCAAGGCTTATCTGTAGACCAAACTTTGGCCGTATGAATCTGCATGATTATAAAGTGAGTCATTCCTCTTTTGTAAACTCTTTTCTCACAGTTTGTGAGTCATTCTCTTTTTATCAAATGTTTTACAATACTCCAAATTATTTTCAGAATTATAATTACAGTGATTAAGTTTATGTAATCACCAAATTACAGCCAGTATGTGGGGTATTGTGCACATTACTACTGTTTTTATCACTTTAGGTGGGCGAACCTAAAATTTAGTGATACGTCATTCATTGGGGCAGCCAATGGTGATATGACCACTGTCACAGATCCGGTCGAGTGACAAATACTGTGGGTAGTTGGTTGATATCAGAAACATATGTAAAAGATCTTAATACTGTGAATTATAACAAATGAGTCGTTTTAGTAAACTGAATGATTCACTCAGTATTTCCCGCTGACAAAACCTTTTTAAAACGCGTTTCAGGTAATTACAGTACATTGGAATAAGAATTGGATCCGGCAACGAAGGCATCAAGAAGTGGCTTATTTTATTAATTAAATCAAATTAAGAAAATATTGTTTTTATTAAAAGCTACCTTTGAAACAATGGAATTTATTCCATCTATTTAAATAAAATCCGGTGTTTCTAAACTCTGATATTTTTCCTAACTCACGGTCCTGATGAACTTTCCGCTGCAATGTTTTTCAAAATAATCACCGGTACCACTGGACTGCTCACGGCACCGATTCCGGCCAGATGGGGTCGGGGGTCGTGACAGAAGGTGGTATCAGAGCTAAGCCACTGCTTTAAGCCTGTAAGTGTTGTGATAATAACACTTAAGTTTAAATAAAAAGAGTTAGGAGATTACTATTAAATGGTAGCACAGCTGATAACAGTTAAGACTTGAACATAAGAAAAGATGCCTTAGTATAAATTAAGCCACTTGTTTACGAAATTAGGTGTTATAATAATACCTAAGTTTAAACGGAAAATTAGAAGCTTAATATTATCTGATAGCTCTCCGGATGATATTTAGACTTGAACTTAAGAATTTTGCCTTAAATAAACTTTAAGGTAAATTACTTATATAAGTATAATGTAATGGATATTGGTATTCCATAAAAATGACGATTAGCAGGCAAAAGCATTTAATTGCTATTTATTCTTGTTTATTGATATTACTTGATCTAGAATAAAGATATGCTATGGAAATACAAATTCCCTTGATTCTGGATAAAAGCCCTAAAGAGGCACTGTTAAAATCTTGAAAAGATATTATTTACGGGAAATAGAAAATTTTCTCCGGCAAAACTGGATATAGAGTAGCAGACTCTCCAGCTTGTCTGGATATACTGAAGTTACCTCTCCGGCGCGAACCGGATAAGATGGGGTACATAGTATGTCAAACAAGTAACAAGATTTCCCTAAATAATATCATGAGCTGATATCTGACTTGCTTTGGAAATATGAATCTATTATATACATTTAACCTTATGAAAGGTATGTATATTACAACATGTGAAATATATAATATAGATATATATATATATATCTATAAGGAATTCCAAAAGTCAATTAAGAATAAAGCACAAGCATATGTATATAGATTTCTTTAGCAGGAATCTCTCGCATATATCTTTAATTTCGATGTCAAACATTCTTTCGTTTGATCATCTACCTCGTAACTCATACAACAAAATAATACTGGAAACCCATTAAGTTGGGACACCATCAAAAATATAAGAATTACCAATATCATAAACTATTAACGCAAGTAAGAAACATCTAAAGTTGTGCTAATGCACAAGAAACCACATGAAACTTAAATCATATATATCCACGGACGTCGAAGTTTATCACACACGACTTCCAAGGCAAGACCTTTGAAAAATATAAATTAGGCACGATGACACCAATGCTAATTCCGTCAGTAGAAAAACTACTAATAAAAAAAAGAAGCACTTTGCCACATGATCCTACAACCAACATAAATCTCGCTGAGGTACGTTATAAAAAGATTTCACAATTATCGGTGCACAGTCTAATCAGAGTCATAATTATTATCACTGCAAAAGGAGTCATATACCTTTGTAAATTCCCTATTTTATTCAACATTCCCTGGTAACGTCACTTAACAACAGTTATCACACGAAATTCCAGATAAAGTTCTTATATTCCTTTCATTGAAATTCTGACTTCTGCATATAATAAGTTGACTTTCGCATTTCTACTTCCTCTAATAGTCATCATATCATGAGGATTTCTTTCGTAGTAGCAAATATCGATCTATTCCATTTCTTGGTAAATCCACACGTTACACATGCTCTGTTTGTTGCACCTATGGTTCGCTTGCTTTGTGAAGACCACTGAAGGACTTCATTCCGATTTATTATTTTATCCAAATTCAAATATCATTCAGCTTTTTGCACTATGAACCGCATTATTGCAAACAGATAATTCTTTAATATCGAGTCAATAAATTTTGTTAAATAATTGAAGTAAAGAAATTTTTTTTTATATATATAAATTATGCTGAGGTATACTTTCATTTTAAGTTTATGTTTAAGTTATCTATTATTAATAATTTTATTATTAGTAATAATATATTAATAATAATAGTGTTAATATTATACTATGGTTATTGTCTAGGGCAGGTATTGAATAGCCTAGTCTTAGTTAGGCATGGACTGGCCACCTATGCTTAAACAAGGCAGCACTAACCAATATCCAACCATGATAATAACTAGTTAATGTATATAAATCATCATACCTATTTAATAAATTTTAATTATATAAAAATATTTTACTTTGTACTAAAAAGAGAAGACATATTTTTAGAGGGACAAATAAAATTATATAAATAATTATGTATCACATATTTTGTGATAACTATGTACTATAACACTCTAGCAAGAAAATAACCATATAAGAATAATATAGTAGTCAGCGACTACATTGGGTTAGAAGAACATTGTAATACATAAAGAATAGTCACCACAACATTTGTAACTACATTTTACAACGCTATATGGTTTCAAAATAAAAATAAGTAATCACATAGAATTGACCCAGTGTTATATAAAATATTTTACAAATACTTTTACCCCTTTTATTCACAACTTTCATTTAACGTTATAAATAATAGTGATTCTTTTACAAAATCATAATACTAAAATATTTTGTAAATGTAATAACTTCATTGCGGTATTTTATAATCTATATTACATAGTAAATATAAGTTATTTTACATAGTATAGTAAAATACTAAAATAATAGTTATTTGAACCATTTATATATAGTAAAAATGTGAAATAAATAAAATATATTATTATATAGTATTTATATTTGGTATGGTTCAGACAAGAACACAAATAATATATATTTGCTTTACAAATATACTATAATAATTAGTCATGCCAAAACAACTTGGAACTCTAATACACTAACTCTATTGTCCTTTGGTGTATCTTTGCAATTCACTCATCTCAACACATAGAATTTCTCATATCATAATTTACTATTTGACAAATCATTTTTCATGCTTTTATTTCATTTTGAACCCGTCAATTCTAAGTCTTTCTCAGTTGTCAATCAAGTAAGATTTCTTTTGATAAAGAATTTTATTGATTCCAAAAGTCCTTCACATTTATTTTAAAATCTATTTATCATATATCTTTTGGCCTGAACCTAGTCACTTTGGAAATTATACCATTTCATCTCATTCGGTTGTCATCGATTTCTTGAACGAATTCATTTGAACCATTGAATCCTACTTATGGTACAAATCGTATTCACAAAATTTGATATTTTAATTCTGTGTCATGTACCTTAATATTATCTTTATTAACTAAAATATGACATAAGTATAAAAGAAATATCGTAACCCAAATCTCGAGGACGAGATTTAAAACAAGGTGGGGAGGATGTAACATTCCTATTTTTATCATATAAGAATTATAGGTTTGGTTAAATTTATTAACCACTAGTAACTAGTAACTAGTTATTTTTAATATAATTATTCAACCCAAATAATTTAAACACTATTTTATATAGTTGGTTGAAATATTATATTAATTAATTGGCCTGAATATAGGTGACCTTTCTAAATAAAACTTAAATATATAAAAAACTTTATCATTAGACGGGTAGATTACAGGTAAGTCAAATGTTAGAAATATGAAGTACCTAGATAGGCTTAGAAACCATTTAATAACTAAATTATAAAAATACATTACATTTGAACCTACTCCGTTTTTAATGAAACTTGGTTCAAAAAGTAGATAAAATTATTCTAGTTCTAATGGCATGTTCATTATTTTATAAAACGTCATATTCTAGAAGTTATAAATGCCAAATAAGTGAACCAATTGAATTAATTATAATATATAAATTAATAAAATAATAATAATAATAATAAATCAAAACTTACGTATATAATAAACCTAAAACATTTAATTATTCAAAGTTACATGTAGTTAGAAATTAATTAAATATATAGAACTAACTTCTTTATGAATGAAAAGAAGATATATATGAAAATATGATGGTGGACTACACATCTGACACGTAGAAACTAAAATGAAAGCTGGCATAAATAGGATGCATATACATGTATTCTTTTGTAGTATAAATAGGATTTCACCATTTCAATATTTTCCCTGACATCCATCGCACTCTTTCCCATATCTCTCTAAATTCTAGCTTTTTATTATTTATTTTTATTCCACTAATAATAATAAAGCCCTGCTCGTTTTAAGTATTGTAACTCCCGATCACCGCTACCCTTTCCGATTGATCTGAACCCCATAACGCATGTCAAGGCTCTGCCCGACTAAGTTCGTTTGGGTTCTGTCTCGTGACATAGGGACAAGGTTGAATTAGGGGTACTATACTTAACACGAGTGCATTATATTTTTTATAGCCCAAAAGTTATCCCCAAAATTTATACCAGGAGTCCTTCTAGTTGAACCCTAAAGTTACACAGTGGGTCCATTCTCTTTCTAATCGTTTTATTTCCTTTTTGTGATTTACCCAAAACTATTATTATTTTATTTCACCAAAAGTCATATCTACTATTTTATTTACTCAATAGGAAACCCTAGTTGAGACACCCAAGTAATTCTACACAATCTTTAAAATTTTCATAGCAAACAGAATCATGATCAGGGCCCCTAAAACTCAGGGGGGGTAAACCCTAGTTGATGATTATCAATAGAAACTCGTTGTCTAAATCTGATTGGACAAAACTATAAAGTCAGCAGGCCTAGTCCCAAACGTGGCTACCCTATAGTCGGTTCGTACCCCTTACGGACCGTAAGGGATTAGGCTTACGGTCCGTAAGCCTGTCAAAATTGGTGTATAAATAGCAGGCATCGGGACTTGATTTCTTGCATTTGTACGACGATCAAATTCAATTGGTACGTCGAGATATAGCCGAAACAGTCTCCAAATCACTAATTAGTAGAGGGGGTGCTGCTACGATACAGGGTATTAACTCGATCGCTATTACGATTCATTTTCCGACCGATCAATATATCCAATGGATGTTTAAGTGCCACCCACATTAGGGTTATACTTTGTCGTTCGTCGTTAACTCGATGAATGTTTAAGTATCATACTTTGTCGTTCGTCGTTAAATCGATGGATGTTTATGTATCGCACTTTGTCGTTCGTTGTGAGAATTTGATCTCGTGAGTTATCGTAATTGTTGTATTAAGTTACCTACCTAGTTTGTATGCACTAGGTTACAAGGCTAAATCAATAGGCTAAGCTCTGCCTGTGTAAATCTGCAATATATCAAAGCTTATCTGTAGACCAAACTTTGGCCGTATGAATCTGCATGATTATAAAGTGAGTCATTCCTCTTTTGTAAACTCTTTTCTCACAGTTTGTGAGTCATTCTCTTTTTATCAAATGTTTTACAATACTCCAAATTATTTTCAGAATTATAATTACAGTGATTAAGTTTATGTAATCACCAAATTACAGCCAGTATGTGGGGTATTGTGCACATTACTACTGTTTTTATCACTTTAGGTGGGCGAACCTAAAATTTAGTGATACGTCATTCATTGGGGCAGCCAATGGTGATATGACCACTGTCACAGATCCGGTCGAGTGACAAATACTGTGGGTAGTTGGTTGATATCAGAAACATATGTAAAAGATCTTAATACTGTGAATTATAACAAATGAGTCGTTTTAGTAAATGAATGATTCACTCAGTATTTCCCGCTGACAAAACCTTTTTAAAACGCGTTTCAGGTAATTACAGTACATTGGAATAAGAATTGGATCCGGCAACGAAGGCATCAAGAAGTGGCTTATTTTATTAATTAAATCAAATTAAGAAAATATTGTTTTTATTAAAAGCTACCTTTGAAACAATGGAATTTATTCCATCTATTTAAATAAAATCTGGTGTTTCTAAACTCTGATATTTTTCCTAACTCACGGTCCTGATGAACTTTCCGCTGCAATGTTTTTCAAAATAATCACCGGTACCACTGGACTGCTCACGGCACCGATTCCGGCCAGATGGGGTCGGGGGTCGTGACAATAAGAATCAATGCCAAGAGCATTGAGATCAAGAATAGTTTGAATGAAAGATTGTTAGCTGCACAGAAGGAGGTTGTGTTGGAAGCTAACTATCCTAATGAAAAGCTAGGAGTGACTGAAGAACAGTTATCCTATGGCAAGGACGGAATCCTAAGATTAAATGGACGAATATGGGTTCCAGTTTATGGAGGACTTCGGGACGTCATCCTTCAGGAAGCCCACAGTTCCAAATATTCCGTTCATCCTGGAGCTGATAAGATGTACCAGGATTTGAAGGAAAACTATTGGTGGATAGGCTTGAAGAAGTCTATAGCTTCCTATGTAGCTAAATGTTTGACGTGCGCACAAGTCAAGGCTGAACATCAGAAGCCGTCAGGTTTGCTACAACAGCCTGAAATTCCAACTTGGAAATGGGAAATGGTGATGATGGATTTCATCACCAAATTGCCAAAGACAAAGAAAGGAAATGATACTATATGGGTGATAGTAGATAAACTGACTAAGTCAGCACATTTCCTGCCCATTAAGGAAACTTACAGTTCTGACATGTTAGCCCAATTGTACGTTGATAAGATTGTGTCCCTTCATGGAGTACCAGTGGCTATTATATCTGACAGAGATACCAGATACACGTCACACTTTTGTAAAAGTTTCCAACAATCTTTGGGCACGCGCTTAAACTTCAGTATGGCTTACCTTCCTCAGACGGATGGGCAGAGTGAGCGTACCATTCAAACTTTGGAAGACATGCTTCGTGCATGTGTGATTGATTTAGGAGGTAACTGGGATAAGCACCTACCTTTGGTCGAGTTCTCCTACAACAATAGCTACCATACCAGCATTCAGGCTGCACCTTTTGAGGCACTATATGGTAGGAAGTGCAGAACGCCCATCTGTTGCGCAAAAGTAGGAGACACTCAATTATCAGGTCCTGATATAGTCTTTGAGAAAACGGACAAGATTGTCCAGATTCGCGACCGCCTAAAAGCTGCCCAGGATAGGCAGAAGAGCTATGCTGATAAAAGGCGAAAACCTCTCAAGTTTGAGGTTGGCGATAAAGTTTTGCTCAAGGTGTCGCCCTGGAAAGGGGTGATGCGATTTGGTAAGAAAGGTATGTTAAGCCCAAGGTATATAGGACCATTCGAGATCATCGAATTTGTAGGGTCAGTGGCTTATAAGTTAAACTTACCAGAAGAGCTCAGCGGTATTCATAATGTATTCCACGTCTGCAATCTAAAGAAATGTCTAGCTGATGAATCACTAGTCATACCACGCACAGATGTGCACATAGACGAGAGCTTGAAATTTGTGGAAAAACCTGTGTCGATTGAGGATCGACAGGTAAAGAGGCTTCGAAGGAAGCTTGTGCCTATTGTCAAGGTGAAATGGGATGCCCGTAGAGGTCCTAAATATACGTGGGAATTAGAGTCCACAATGAAAGAGAAATACCCTCATTTGTTTCCATAAATCTCGAGGACGAGATTTCTTTTAAGGGGGTGAGGATGTAACACCTTGAAAATTTATGTCCAATAATGTATGAACACGTGTCATAAGCTCTGAACGTGTGAAAGAATACTTTAGAAGGACTAAAGTTGACAAACGGGGAAACTATGTGAATATAAGGGTCCAAAGTGTCAACAATGGATAATTATATTTAAAAATATCCCTACAAGATGTTTATGCCTTCAAACGAATAAATCATGGATCATACGAAGCTAAATATGAATTAAAGTGAGAAATTACAAACCACAGGGGCTAAATGTGTCAACATGTGTAAAGTATACCTCTGAGTGACCTTTTAGCAGACCCGAAGCTTTGTAACGGTAAATTATACTCACTAGAATATGTGGTAAAAATTTCATAAAGTTTCGTTATCGTATGAGAAAGTTATGATCAAATTCGTGTTCGAGGGGTTAAAAGCATCAACATTGAAATTTATGACTTTTCGGGTGATTACAAGTTGATCAAGGACTTTCCCATGTTTATACCTATTTTGGAACCCTTAAAAATAAGTATAAAAGGGCAAAAATGCAAGAACAAGACTTAAAACCACGTAACAAAGGACCAGGGACCAAAAATGCAAAGTTCAAAACTTGTTTGTCTGGTTCTGACAGGCCAGGCGGCCCACGTAAGAAACCCTTAAGGGTTACGGGCCCGCGAGAGAGACACAGTAACACCCCCTTAGCTCTACCAGGTACTGGACAGGGGTTAGCTCTGTAAATGTGTAGAGCAAGATAAAGCGTGCACAGCTGCCAGTAAGGCCTGTTAACTGACTTAAATGGGTTGTTTTCTAATACCATAGCTCTCTCCAATGGTTTTTCATGCATAGGGGCACCTGTGATCATCTGGTATCAATTGTAGGCTATTGTGGCATCATCTTGTGGGATCAAATTCAATATATAAGGGGCATGAGATTGTGAACATTTTGTTCATTCATTACAACTTCTCACAACTTCATCTCTGGAGCTCTCTGGACATCAAGCCAATTTCTTAGTGATCTCTAATCATAGTTAGGACTCTTGTAAGTGCTCTTAACCCTTCTAAATTCGTTTTAGCTTAGTTAATTAGCTAAAAGTCAAATCGTCGTAATTAATGTTTGACTTCGTGATTAATTAAATTTTGTCCAGTCAAATCACGAATTAAAAATACCTTTGAGTAGGTAATTATGTGGGTAATAAACACCTTAGCTACTGATTTATAAGCTTGCACCTAAAATTTGAGATCAGTTGGAGGTATAGATTAAGAGTTATGCTCATCAGCGTAATTAGAAGCTTCTTTAGTAATTAAATGGCATAAATTGCATATAGCCTATCTAAACCCAAATTTTTATACAAAACTTTGTACCTACTGATATAAAATAATATTTTGGGATTTTTAAAGATTTTTATTCAATTTTAGGCTGAGCATAACTTAGTGTTCTAGACTTAATTCGGTTAATGCCGGTTTTGCCCTTTTGGGCTATAAAATGAGTTTTATAAATCCTGTTGACCCCAAACCTTTTTCTACTGATCTAATATGTTAAATAAAGTATTTTGAGCCTTCTGGAATTTTAAAAATATCAGCTTTCTATACCAAACCCGGAAATGGCTCCAAATCGCCTTTTTAAGCGTTTTTAACGCATAGTAAGTAATAAAACCTTTTTAAACATATGGGGATGATACCTACTGATGTATTCAGTAAAATTTTATATTTTAATAGTAGGTGAATATTTTAAACTCAGAATTTCCAGTTTTGACCTTTTAGGCCTATGTGAAATTACCAAAATGCCCCTACGGAGCATAGTATGGTTATAAGTAATAAATTTCACATATATATGATACCCTACTGTTATAACTTATTAAATTAAGTATATTTACTGATTTAATCAGACCTGTAACCCAGGTTATTATTTAAACTCTTTTACACCCTTTAAAATGACCAAAATGCCCTTATGAGGCATAGTTTGGGTTTAAAACCATTTGGGGCATAATGGAAGGTATCTTACTGATATCACAACATGTTTAAGGCATATTAACTTAGGAAACTTGTATATGACTCTTATGGTTACTCGTTACGCACTTTACGCGTTCGGATCGGCTTATGTAACTAGTTTACCCATTCTAGCCGAAACGGGTCAAACAATATGATTTCTGTCTCAAAATCCAGAATGTGATTAAGTTACCCATATTAAACAAGTATGAAAGCTTGTCGGGTCAAAACCACATTCCAAAACAGTCTTCGCCTTTTAATCTTCATTTAAAACTAACCGGTCAAAGCTTAGGCTGAATTAACAGACCCGTTAGGATTCTAATAGGTTATTAAAAACCTTCATTCCAGATATAGGAGCCCAGTAAAAGCTATCTGTACTTGCTGATTTGATACGGCTGGGATTAAATTTATATTTAGCTCAGGTAAATACATTTAACTTATTTTCCCTTATACGGGCTTGGGGTACGGTATATAAAATACCGCTTGGTCGGGTAATTGACCTTAACCGGTCGGTGGTTAAGTGTTGTCAAAATGACCCATTTGAAAATGTTGTTTTGTTTGTTTAACGCCTTTGGGGGTTTAATGACCATGTCCCGGATATCTTTGGCATCATTCAAAGAATGGCCACGACCTTAGCACACGGGTGTAGGCGTACACCCGTAGTGCATCCAAATCAATAAAGTATAATCGTCGGTACGAGAGAAGTCTCGCGGCAGAACTATACTAAGTGGTGTGTCTATTAATCTTTATCCCGGCACGACCCGGACAACTGAACGCATAACGAACATGTAATTCTTTTACAAGATTATAAGCAAATAATTATCCCAAGTTATAAAAAGTTTTGTGCCGCGGGCATTCAAATCAATTTTAAACCTTTTTCAAAATGAGTCAGTTAAATTGTATTTACCAGTGTAAATTGACGTATTTTCCAAAAAGGCTAAGTGCAGGCACTACGCGTAATAGGCTGGCCACTCCTTAGCATCAATAAAAGTCTTGCAAGCTTAGGATGCATGAAGTCTGTTGAATAAAAGTCTTCTCTTTGTTTTTGATCCGCCTGTGGATCTATTTCAACTGTTTGTGATACTTGATATTACAAGTTTATTTGGTTGAAATAAATCTATCTTTTGCTTCCGCTGTGCATTTATATTTTGTATTGTTTGACTATGACGATATCAACTACGTCACGGAACCCCCACCGGGCCCACCGGTGACACATGGAAAATAGGGGTGTGACACTTTGTGCGCATAACAACATATAAAATGAGAGTTTAGGTTGGCAAGTTACCCGAATCTATTTGAATGAAGTTCTAGAGTAGGGATGAGCATGATACCCGTTCGGTACCGAAAGTACCGGTACCAAAAATCACCAAAAGTGGGTACCGGTACTGAATATACCCGGTACGGTACGGTACCGGTATTTTAGTGTAAAAACCGGTAAATACCGGTACCAAAAATGTACCCGCTTCTTCGGTACCGGTACCGGTTCGGTACCATTTACTCATCCCTATTCTAGAGGTAAGTTCCATATGCATCCACACGATATGGCTCCGTTCTTAAAAATGAAGTTTTGCACGTTCTTTCAAACCCAAAAGAAACATCAAGAATTTTGTCCACTGCATGACCTCTTCGCAAATGGTTGTACATTATGCGTGCCGTATCTCACTCTTACTGGGCAAATCTAACCAAAGTTGATCAGCTGCCCGTTGATTTGCAAGTTCCTTTATCACCTAAGTTCTGTTGGATTATTTGTACTATTGATCTCACATCGAAGTTAAAAGAAAAGGGATAAAGTGAGGGATGCTATAAAAAGGGACCATGAGTGTAGTTTAAGCTCATGATCCTTCAGGCAAGTTTTGAAGGGAGATGAGGAGTGGTCATTTCTTGCAATTAAACTAATTATTATTTTAGTTTAATTTCTTCTAATTAATTATAGATAACCCTCCTACTAAATATTATTTAATTTAATAATATATTTTATAGATAATCCTCCTACTAAGTATTATTAGTTTAATATCTTATGGATAATTATTATTTAGTTTATTCTCCTTCTCATTTATAATATTATTTTATTTGTATTAATTATATTTGAACGTTTTGTTTAGTTTGGTATCAAATAAATTTGACGAAACTTAAAATAAAATTAACTAATATTATTTATCATTTATACATTTACGGAGTTTTAAATAAAGGGTTAAATTTATTGAGACTTCGTTAATAAAATTTGCAACAACAGAATAATCTATTTTTATTATAAAAACCAAAATTTGTATTAATATATTAAATATTTTTATTTTCACTATACAAAATTACATTTACTCGGCCCATGTAACACATGAGGTTTTTTAAGATATAACTTTTTATTATTTGATATATAAAATTAGATTTATTCAATTTGTAAAATACACGAGGTTTTTTAAGGTTATATATATATATATATATATATATATATATATATATATATATAGTAGGAGTTGGGTAGAAAGTGTGTTTTTCCTAGAAAGTCTAGGAAGCAATAAGAACGCGACATGTGGCATTGAAGGATTTTATCTAAAAGGGCATTTATGTACTTTCACAATCTATTTTTATTTTAGGAAATTATCTTAAATCACTAACTATCCATAAATTTCGGAATTTTTTGTTTTCGATTTCTGATCTCACTTAATATCAATCATTCCTTCGTTTTCTTGCTGGAATCTATCAGCATGTTCTTGGTACTGTGTTTTAATAGTTTGTTCTTTGTGATGTGTTTTAACAGCAAGCAGATTCATATAGTTGTGTTTTATTATTTAGATTCATACAGTTGTGTTTTAACAATAAGCAGATTCATACAGTTGTGTTTTAACATTCAGATTCATACAGCTGTGTTTTAACAGCGAGCAGATTCATACAGTTGTGTTTTAGCATTCACATTCAAACAGTTGTGTTTTAACAGCAAGCAGATGCATACAATTGTGTTTTAGCATTCAGATTCATACAGTTGTGTTTTAACAGCAAGCAGATTCATACAGTTGTGTTTTAACAGCAAGCAGATTCATACAGTTGTGTTTTAACAGCAAGCGGATTAATACGATGTGTTTTTTGATGTTTATTGACGCTGTGTTTTAACAGCAAGCAGATTAATACGATGTGTTTTCTTGATTTTTCTTGACGCTGTGTTTTAACAGCATGTTCTTGGTGCCCTGCATGATTAATACCTACGACTACGGGGTCTTTCGAATGTTCTTGGTGCCCTGCATGATTAATACCTACGATTAAGGGGTCTTTCGAACGGCTTTCGACAACTGATCCGGTGCCCTCCATCCTTTTTAAGTTATCTTCTTCCATGATTGTAGTTATTTTTGGTAGGGATTGGAGTTTCGAAGTTGGGTTTGGAGAGAGAGAGAGGGAAAATCACGTGAAATTAGGGACTGGGTTTGACTGACGGTTAACTAATTGATTTAAAACACGATATATTGACAAAATTGCCCCTAGTCTTTTAAAACAATGAATTAAATAAACTAAAAAATTACAAGATTGTCATTGACTTCATCTTAACCATTAAATACACCCATTGGATGGCACAGATCGCTTCCTAGACTTTCTAGGAAAAACACACTTTCCGCAGGATCCCTACGCTATATATATATATATGTGTGTGTGTGTATATATATATATATAGGGTAGGGATCCTAAGAGAAGTCCACCCTATTTGAGAAACTTGAAAAGCAATCTGGACCACACATTTTCCCTAAGCAAAAAATGAAAAAAAAAAGGTGAAAAAAATGCATTTTTTTTTGGAAAATCGCAGCTTTTTCTTTAAGGATTAAATTTCTTATTTTTTATTTTTTTTTTTTTACAAAAAATTGGGATTCATACACATGTGTATATTGTTAATCTTTTAACTATACATATATGTATATTGTCAATTATACATAAATGTATATACATGTTTAAGATTGAAAAAATATGTGTTATAAATCCTAAACCTTATACCATAAACACTAAAGCTAAACCTTAATGCCAAACCCTAAACCCTAAACCCTAATTCTAAACCCTAAAGCTAAACCCTAATTCAAAACCCTAAAGCTAAACCCTAAAGCTAAAACTAAACCCTAAAGGTAAACCCTTAATGCTAAACCCTAATGCAAACCATAAAGATAAAGCTAAACCCAAAAGTTAAAGCTAAACCCTAATGTTAAACCCGAAAGCTAAACCCTAATGCTAAACCCTAAATACTATTACTAAACCCTAATGCTAAACCCTAAACCATAAAGCTAAACCCTAAATACTAATGCTAAACCCTAAATAATACTTATTTTTCAATTTTAAACATGTATATACATATATGTATAATTGACAATATACATATATGTATAGTTAAAAGATTAACAATATACACATGTGTATAAATCCCCAAAAAAAAATTAAAAAAAATTAAATCCTTAAAGAAAAAGCTGTGATTTTTCCCAAAAAAAAAAAAAAAAAAAAATTACATTTTTTTGCATTTTTTTGCTTAGGGAAAATGTGTGGTTCAGAATGCTTCTCAAGTTTCTCAAATAGCCTACTACTTCTCATATGATCTTTATCCTATATATATATATATATATATATATATATATATATATATATATATATATATATATATATATATATATATATGTGTGTGTGTGTGTGTGTGTGTGTGTTTAATTATTTAGTACAGAAAATTACATTTATTCAAACCGTGTAATGCGCATATAAAATTACATTTATTCAACTCGTGTAATAAATGAGGTTTTTTAAAGATGTATTATTTTATTATTGTAAACAATATTACATTTATTCAACTCGTGTAATACACGTGGTTTTAAAGATATAACTTTTTTATTTGGTATATAAAATTATATTTATTCAACCCGTATAATAAATAAGGTTTTTAAAGATATATTGTTTTATTATTTAGTATATAAAATTTATTTATTCAACCTCATGTAATACACGGGGTTATAACCTAGTAAATAGGTAATTAAGCTTTATCTCAATAACCATCACTAATTATCATTAGGCCCTACAAAGCCCAATACGACTAGTACAAGCCCAAACGTGATACAAAACCCGCAAAGACAAAATTTAATTAAATAAGTAAATAAACGTTAAATTATTTATAACGTGTATAAATAATAAATCTTGTTCCACACGAATACATAATTATTCTAGATAATTATATGTTTCGTCCCGTTAATTATTCGTGATCACCAGTTAATCGAGTTAAGTGGATTTAATGTTCGTTGTCCAAAGTGTAACTCTTACGGGTCATAGCTCGGTTAGCAACGTTGTCTTATCGAACCCGTACATATAAATCCAACACCTTCCTTTGGATTCCACGATATGGTCAAACTTCCTATTGTCCTTATCATACTTTGCTAAGGATACATTGAGTTGTGCTTCATAAATCTTGACCTAGTTCATCTCATACAAAGTTGCTTTCGCGTCATGTATCGGATGAACCCAAAGAAATTCCCCCTCCAATTCTTTGCAACATATGCGAGTGAGGCTGGCTGGAATGCGTTCCAAAGGAGGGAATTGGACACACTTGTTTGAAAGAAAGAATGTTGTAGTTGGCTTGTGAGCAGTGGACCTCGTATCCTTTAAATAAACTTTAAAGGAAAAGAAAAAATAGAAAAACATTTAAAAATAAGAAATGTGAATGAAGAAGAGAGGAGAGGGTAAGTAAAAGATAGGCTAGGCGAGGTGAGTGAGTGAAGGGATGAAGTGCTTGTCTTGCAAGGAACGTTACGACGCAGTAGAGGCGGGAACGTGCAGGGAGTGCTACGAGGAGGCGAGCGAAACTGAAGAAGAACTGAAGCGTGAGATCGAAGAACTCAGGGCAAAAGTCTCTTTCCTTGGCTTTCGATCTACTTTCACCGACGTCCTTCTGCTTGCCGTTGACTTGGATTCCGGCAATCCGCTCCCCAATTCCGCTCCTGTCCCCGCCAATAAGGCCGTACTTGTAAGATCCAATGAATTAATTATTCTGCACTTTGTATTAGGTAGGTTAAACAGTAATAACTAGTTAAGTTCTAAATAGATCATGAAATAAAGTCTTTGTTTTCTACATAATATATACCAAACGCTTTTGAGGTTTGAATTAGGCTCCAAACGATTTGAGGATTGAATTAATCTTCACTAGAGAGTAAATCCCCAATTGGGAGGTGGACCAGCGTTGTACTGGTTTGTGCCATTGATTCCACAACACTGCCTTATCTATATTTAAATCAAAACTAAACAAAAATGTTTGAGATCCAATTAATAAAGCAATTACGCACCTTATAAATCAGGATTAGCAGGTAGCTTATCATAGTGTTGACTGTGGGAATGGTTAATTTTTTTTTAAAAATTATGTATCAGATTGATCTGCAAATAGTTTTTTGTGGGTTTTTAAAATACGTTTAGTAATAAATGATTACAGAAACTATATCATTCCAATAATTTTTAAGATTTCTGAATATAACAGTTCAGGAGTTTTTATGCATATGAAAAAACTGATTTATTTTTAGCTACGTTTGTTAATTGGACTCTTTCAACTGTTTAAAGATTGAACATACCCAAATCAACCCGTTTCCAAATAGTTGTATATTATCCTTTCCACATAATTCTTTCTAATTTGATGAACAGGCCAGCAGATCACCTGTGTTTAGAGCCATGCTGGAAACTGAAATGGAAGAAAGCCTAAGTGGCACGATCAAACTAAGCGATGTATCGTACGATGCCCTGCGTACATTTGTCAACTATCTGTACACAGCCGAGGCGTGTCTTGATGATGACATGGCATGCAATCTTTTAATATTGGCTGATAAGTACGAAGTGAAGCATCTAAAAACATACTGCGAGAAATTCTTGATTTCCAAACTCATCTGGGAGACCTCACTTATAAGCTACTCATTTGCTCATCAGCATAATGCGAAGAACTTGATTGATGCTTCATTATCGTTAATTTTGGATAACATGGATAAATTAAGCAAGCGGGAAGAATATTTGGAACTTGTTGAGAAAGATCCTCGGCTTGTTGTAGAAATTTATGAAGCTTATTTGTCTAAACAGGTTAATACTGCTGTTGTTGCTACTACTCCCTGCAATGATGATTGATGGATGATAAGCTTAATTATTACTCCTCCCATTATTCCTCGTAATGTATATCTTAGGTGTAGTTATGGTTGTTTTTTCTGTTGTTTCAGGTTTAGTTTTGTGGATGTTTTGTTTTTGTTATGTTGGAGGAATTTTGGCTTTTGAATTGCAACAACTATATTTTGGCTTTTGGATCGCCTCATTCAGTCAAAATAACGTGGTTTATGCTTTTCATAAAGGCAGATTTTATTTATTTGATAATAACTTCAACTACTTTTGAATATTAGTTAAAGTTGTAAAACAGTTGACTATAACACAAATGACTCCAATTCGATGCAATGCTTTGACTGAGCTTTGATGCAATGCATTGACCCTGCACTTTGTCCAGAGGAAGCAGGTACCCTTACCTGCTCGGGTTACACCGTCGCCGGGCCGGCGGGTAGAGTGTGGGTTGGGTGGTTGTCGTGGGGAAATTATGGGAACTTTTTTTTTTTTTTTGGGGGGGGGGGGGGGGGGGGAAGGGGTGCGCTTTAATTTTTTATTTATATAACTAGTTATAAAAACCGTCGCCGCGTTGCGGCGAACTTATTTTGTTATTTAGTATGTGTTTATATGTGTTTGAAATCATTACGAGCGCGTTGCACACAGAATCGCTGACAAGAAAAAAAATGTAGAAAAAAACCACTAAAAAATAACCGAAAGAAAATCAACTAAAGAGTTGTATGGTAATGATGTTATTCGGTAGAAACATGTAGTCAGAGATGAGCAAATAGTAACGGGTACCGGTACCGAATTTCCTGAACCGAAAAATCCTAAGTACCAGTTCGGTACTGACGTTTGGCATTCCTGGTACCGGTTCGCTACCGGTTTTTACCTTCGTATACCGATACCGTAACCGGTATTTTATTTACGAATACCGATTGGGTACTATCAGTTGGCACCGAGCTCATCACTACCCCTGAAACTAAAAAAAAGTTGTACGATACCGTTGTTGTTCGTACAGTACTCGTGATCAGGGATGAGTAAATGGTACTGGGTAGCAGTACTAAATTTCTCGAACTAAAAGATTATCAAACTCAATCCGGTACCGACTTTGGCGTTTTATGTACCATGCTGGTGCTGGTTTTTACCTTCATGTACCGATAACAAAACGGTATTTTCGATACAAGTACCGGTTAACACCAAGCTTTTCAAACTTAAAAAGTAAAGAAGATAACAATTATTATAATTATAATATTAAAATAGTAAAACTATAATTATCAAACTCAATCCGGTACCGACTTTGGCGTTTTCTGTACCATGTTGGTGCTGGTTTTTACCTTCATGTACCGATAACGAACCGGTATTTTCGATACAAGTACCCGTTAACACCAAGCTTATCAAACTTAAAAAGTAAAGAAGATAACAATTATTATAATTATAATATTAAAATAGTAAAACTATAAAACAAACTGTATATAATATTTTATGATATTATTATATAATTTACTTACTGTTATAATATTAAAATAGTAAAACTATAAATTATCAAACTCAATCCGGTACCGACTTTGGCGTTTTATGTACCATGCTGGTGCTGGTTTTTACCTTCATGTACCAATAACGAACCGGTATTTTCGGTACAAGTACCGGTTAACACCAAGCTTATCAAACTTAAAAAGTAAAGAAGATAACAATTATTATAATTATAATAGTAAAACAGTAAAACTATAAAACAAACTGTATATAATATTTTATGATATTATTATATAATTTACATACTGTTCATTTCATTGACATGTTAATATACAGGACAATTTATGTTTTCTATTATGTGGTGACGGATATGAAGGGTTTTTGGTGATGTAGGAGATGCAGGTTATATAAAAGACATGGTTTTTATTTTTTATGGAGATGATTGTTTGTTGGTCATGAAAATTAAGTTGTGTTTTTATTTTTTTAAATAGTCTTTATATATTTTTATAACAAAAACTTAATTTATTTTTATAAACTTAAATTATTTCTAAAATCGTAAATTATTTTTAAAAACTTAAAATATTTAAAAAAAACAGAAAAAAAGGAAAAGAGTAGAAACGACGAGCTGTGTCATTAAAGAGGGTAGTTTAGGATAGTGGATGAACTAAGGTGGTGTTTGTTTTTCTACAAAACAATCTTCGCAGGCTCTTCTGTCTGCACCGCCCAGACTACATGCAAACATTGTCATCTGCAGACTGTTTTTTCCGAATACGTTTCATTAAAAAAAACATCTGCGCGAACTCTTCTTGGTGCAGACTTGGCCCAGCCACTTTTAAGGTCTTCGAAAGTCTGCAGAGGGTTAAATGCCACCAACCACCACTACCGTCCACCACCACCGTCCACGTCCACCACCACCCACTGTCCACGTCCACCAACCACCACCACCGTCCACGTCAACCACCCACCATCACTGTCACCACCATCGTCCAGCAACGCCGTCCACCACCACCACTAGTTTATTTTAGAAGTATGCATACGTTAAAAAACAATCTTCTTCTTGCAGACTTCAGAGGTTTGGTCCACCTCTTCTTCTACAGATGTCTGCAGATGTGGTTCGCAGACTGCAGACATTTTACCTCTTAAAAAACAAACAGCACCTAAGTGATGTGACGAGACGAGATCAGATGGTGTTAGAGTAGGAAAGGCAAGGGACCCTTAACGTTGGCTGCTCCACCCCAGGTTGGCGTTTTGGTCAGCGTTGCCCGCTTGGCCTGGGGTGACGTGGCTGGCCATGGTTGACTATGTTTTGATGACCGCTCGGCTAGCCATTAGGCATAGCTGTTGGCCAACGACTATTTAAAAAAAATTCTTTTAATTTTTTCCTATATAACCTTTCATTTCTTACTCATTTTACCATCCAAAAATTGAAAAACCACTATCAAACTCCAAATATATATATAAAATGGCTTCTTCAAGTTCAAGCGATTCGTAAGAGAAATTTGCTTTGTCATCCTCATCGGACGATGGGCGGAATTATTATTATCAGCAGTGTCAATGGTGATGAAAGCTATTGTTGAAGATGCAAATGAAGGGACTTCTCAACCCAAACGGAGGAAGTATATAGTTCGTGAACGCGAAATTGCAAACGATTTGCTAGTAAGCGATCATTTCTCACCCGCACCAACGTCTGATGAAAGAATGTTTAGGCATCGTTTTCATATGAGTAAAAATTTATTTTTAAGAAGATCAAAGGATTTAGAGGATAATTATGCTTTTTTCCAACAAAGACCCGATGCGCGTGGTAATTTAGGATTTAGCGCATGGCAAAAGGTCACAACTGCCCTAAGACAATTGGCTTACGACAATAGTTCCGACATAATGGACGACTATTTAAAAATGTCGGCACGGGTGGTGATGTGCATAAAATACAACATATAAATTATATCACATACGGCGTAAAATCAACCCTTTTTTCAGTGCTAATGTTGGAAAAAGCTTGTCTTTCTGTTCATTTTTAATTTACAGGGTCAAAGGAGCTTAAATGTGCAAAAGGAGCAAAATGACAGCAAAAACCAACATAAATACAAAGAAGGAGGAATTGAGGCGACTCGCCAAGCCCCAATCCACATCCAAACCACAAGAATAGCAAGATCAGAAGACCTGACACGTGGTCGTGTCCATCAGACACGGGTCGTGTCCTAGACTGGATGCTGTGCAGAAGAAAAGACAACAACAAAGTACAAAACAAACAGCCAACACGGAGTCGTGCTAAGCCAACACGGGGCGTGGTCAACTTAAATATTTTCAGAATCTGTGATAGTACATCAAGTACATTGGCCACGGGCCGTGCCGTTGACATACGGGGCCGTGTTAGTACAAGACCTGACACAGCAGTTAATAAGGAAGAGAGAGAGAGATGACTACAGGGCCGTGCCAGGCGGGCATGGGCCGTGGTGAAGCCCTTGATTTCAGCTATAAATAGATGTGATTGGTTCCATTCCAAATCATCCCTTGGCAAACCACTTCTCTCTCACTTGCCACCACTCCACCACCACTACAACACCATCATCCATCTTCCTCATTTAGAGTGTGTGTAGTAGTCTCGGGATCAAAGATCGATAGTAAGAGTCTTTGTCAAACAAAGGTCATGCTTGGCTAAACTCTTACATCACTTGGTGAAGACAAATCTTTTTTTATGTATTTCTTTTATGATTTCTAATCTTTGCCAACTTTTTAAATGGGTATGTATTAATGACTTTAATAACTAGTTTATTACATTGAAGGGAAATTTATCTAATCATTCTTCATATGTTGTTGATTCACATATTTGTGTCTTTACGGTATATATAAAGCGCGTTAATTGCCTGAAAGGGGGTTAGATGGGTGATTGGGTAAATTTTATGTCTCGTTCAATGTATAGATCTTGCGAGAACCTGGTTCAAGCTTAGTAACACTTCACGAGTAGGGCGGGCTCCGCCCCCCATACGGGAGAAGTGCCAAACGCTTGAATCCCTTATCTATAAACTGTTATTAAAACTTTAATCCAACCATGAGAGGACTGTATCCCTGCTGACTCAGACCAAAGGGTTGAGGGTGATCGCTACCTGGAAGGGGGCCCACCATTTTTCGCATTAATAACTTACTTAATTATCTTTCAATAATCCGACCTAGTGGGATTGTATCCCTGCTGACTCAGACCACTAGGTTGAGGGTAATGTCGCCTTCACAAGAGGGGCCTACTACTATAACTAAGATAATCTCTTAAAATGCTCAGAGTGCGGAAATCATCAAAAGGATATATGAAAGATGAGTCGGAACCAAGTGATTCCTTTTTGTCTATCTGTTTTTCCTTTATTTTATTTTCTGCTTTAAGTTTATCTTTTTATAGTTTTAAAATCTTTTCTTCAAAGTTTAGTTCGATTAGACGTTGACAATAAGCCGGTATTAAAAGCTCTTGTGTCCTTGGACCATCTCGGTATCTTACCATCGTCCACGATGGGTGCACTTGCACTAACGTGTGTGTAGAGTGATAGTAGAATATCGTGTTTTATAAATTTAAAACTTGAATTGGCGAGTAAAAAGAGCTAAAAATATATTAAAAAATATATACACACCCGCACACGTCAGGTGGCTAGGGAAAGTCTTCACAATTTTTGTGCGTATATCATAGAACTATATATGAAAAGATACTTGAGAAAACTGACGTTTACTGATATGCAACAAATTTTGGAACATCACGCTGAATATCATGGTCTCCCCGGGATGATCGGTAGTTTAGATTGTATGAAATGGGAGTGGGAACTTAGTCCAACTACATGGCAAGGCTCTCACACTAGTGGATATCATGGGATGCCGGCTATGATGCTTGAAGCGGTTGCATCACAAGATCTTTGGATCAGGCATGCATTCTTTGGTATGCCCGGTTCACATAACGATATAAACATTATACACCAGTAGCCCATTTTCAATGTTCGAATAAATGGTATTGGACCGAAAGGAACATTTTTTTTTTTTTTTTTGTAAATGGGGTTCTGAGTATGTTGTTTTTGTGAAATCATTTTCAAGAGATGGAACCCTATATCCTAAAAGAATAAAGTTTAACAAAGTTCAGATGGCGGCACACAAAGACATCGAGCGAGCATTTGGTATTTTGCAGAAAAGGTGGGGCATTTTGAGCATGCCTTGTCGATTGTATGAAAAGATCAAATAAGAAATAGGATGTACGCGTGCATCATTCTACACAACATGATTTTAGAGGATGAAGGGCGTGCAATCGTTGAATATTATGGCGAGGAGCCCGAATTATATAACGAAGACATTAGTGATGAAGAGAGAACGCAAAATCAATATCTAATCAAGTCAAGACAAATAAATTCAAAACCTTCAAGCTGATTTGGTAGAACATGTTTCAACACTTTACTAGATTCGACTCTAATGAAGATGATGATGAAGATGAAGATGAAAATTATTGATTTTTTTGGTAATGTAATGTATTTTTTTATTGTAGTTATTTAATATAAATAAAATGTGTTTTCAAATTACTTTACTAAATTCTATGATTAATATAAAAAAACAAAAAAAAAAGAAAATTAGGTGCCATGTGGCACCAAAATGCCGGCCTGGCCACGCCCCTTCCATACCCCACTTTTTTGGGTGTGGACTGGTGGAGCCCACACCTGCGATATGTCGAGTAATGCCCCTAACCCAAGCCCCTCCAAACCCCGTAGTCTAAAAGCTCTAAAAGCGCAGTAGTAAATTCATAATGATTGCAGGGTTGTTTTACAGTCAATGTCATCTTTCAAGCTAAAGAAGAAAGGCCTGTTTCCTCCCTTTAATCCAAGCTTACGAAATAGAGAATAAGGTTTGTAAGGACGCGGTTCCCCGTGACTAACTTAATGCACTTTACCTTATTTCTAATTGATTTAAAGTATAAAATTCATACTAAACGCACTTTACTCTCTTTGTTGCAAGATGTATTTGACTAGACACAAACCCATTCAATTGATACTAGATTGCTTATTGTTTAAAATTAGATTGAGAAGTGATGAAGTTTATTTTTTATTGTTTAACCAATCGTACTGAATTCAAGTAAGAGAAGATGATCAGAAAATGCATGGTCAAACCGCAGCCTCGACTGTACATGTCTAGATAATTAAAAGGCTAACCTTTCAACACTTCATCTTACTTAAAAATCTAAGAACTCTTATTACATTATCGAGTGAATCTAAAAACTTTGTACATCTTATTATATCACTACTATAAGTAGAACATCCGATTTATCTATTATGACAAAAGATAAAAGCAAGAAGCTAGTATGACAACATATGTGATTAAAGAAAGATAGGTCAACGAAAGCCACTTTCGAGTTTTGATTATGGTTTGCTTTTTTCTCCAACCACATAGCGGTTTTCAGAGACGCTAAGGCCTGCCGTATGAAGCTGTTTTCGTTTCTTGACAAGATGTAGTGCAGTCTGCCTGTCCTCTTTTGCTTCTACACAATCAGCCTGCAAATCAATCAATCAATCATGCCCAGTTAAACCCCACAAATGGCTAAGGTATTGGTAGGGTCTGGGGAGGGTAAGATGTAGACACACCTTACCTCTACCCCTTTGGATAGAGAGGTTGTTTCCAGTGAGACCCTCGGCTCCAAAACACCCAAGAAAGAAATAAATAGAACATGAGATGTGTGTGTGTGTGTGTGTATATAAAGCTACTGATATAACATGAGTGGTGAAAGAGTACATGGTAAACAAGACGAATATAACAACACAAACAACCTATACACATAGATACATATCTACGACCATACACTACACCTAAAACACAATTGTACCCTCCCCTAGAAATCCTTAACTTTAATCCTACGTCTCCACAAACTCCTATCATAGACCATGTTCTCAGAGAGGTGCAATCTTTGCAAATCCTGCCTAATCCGCTCATCTCAAGTAATTTTGGGTCTGCCTCTACTCCTCCTCCCCTCCATCTCGAGAGTTTCAACCACTCTAACTGGCTCTATCGTCTGCCTGCTCTTCACATGCCCAAACCATCTCAATCTTCCCTCCTTTATCTTATCTGATATACTAGCTACTTCTAACCTCCCCCTAAAAACATCATTTCTTATCCGGTCTAACCTTGTGTGCCCACACATTCACCTTAGCATTCTCATCTTTGTCACCTCCATCTTGCGTGCTTGTACTTCCTTAATGGCCCAACAGCCTTGTGTGCCCTCCTTTATCTTATCTTATATATTAGCTACTTCTAACCTCTCCCTAAAAACAATCGGCCTGCAAATGAGGTAACAATTTCATAATGTCAACTTATGTAATCATATCTCCGATACTAGTTATTTGTAAAATATATGTGAAAATCTGTCGAAAACATATATATGTAACAACTTCTCTTTACATGAACACAAATTGTATTCACCTATAACTACAAAAAAACGCAATGACATTTTCATCATGTACGTAAATAAACGTATTCACAAGATGCGAACATATAGACGAGTAATTTAAGGGGGGACTCAGAGTGTACTTTTATCAACTCAAATTATCGCCATATTGAGGCAGTTTTGAATACTACTTTCTCAGTCAATAGTAAGAATACCTACTATAAATCACTTGGTGAACATTGCATGCATAGAATTGAAGAGGTACCTTGATAGCTAATGCAGTGTCAAAGCTTTCTATGGCACTGTCAGGCTCCCCAAAGTTAAGCTGGGCCCTACCAAGAGTAACCCATGCCTGTACACACCAATGTTAAACAAGTCATTGACTTGTGAATTTTTTTTTATTTTTATTTATAATATAAAAAGTTATAAACCTCCGCCCATGAAGGCTCCAATTGAGTTGCACCTACATAATCAAGTTCACAGTTTAGGGGTGTGCATTGGGATACAAAAATCCAAAAACAAAGACCAGACCAAAAAATGGTCGATCAGGTCACGCTGGATTGATAAGGTTGGGCTGCAAATTTGCAAGTAGTTTTCAGATAAAACCAAGATACCACCTTTAAAGCGGGTCAAAGTGGCCGGGTATCATGTAGGGCTGTAAACGAACCGAACGTTTAGGGAACAGTTCGTGAACTGTTCTCGGGAAGTTCGTGTATGTTCATCCGTTTAGTTAATGAAAAAACACGAACAAGATATTATGTTCAAGTAACTAAATGAACGAACACGAACAAAGGTCTCGTTGGTTCAACTGCGTTCGTGAATGTTCAGTAGCATGTTCGTTTACGTTCGTTCATTTACATTTGTTCATGTTCGTTTGGTTTTATTAATTTGTTAAAACCTTTTAATATTTTATAGTGTTTCACTTTTCCCTCTTAAGTTTTACTTTCCCCCTAAACATTAATTAATAATTATATTAAAAAAATAGTAAAATGTAAACCCTTTTTTTTACATGGGGAAGGTTCAAATGAAAACCACTAGTTATTGTGAAAACTAGAAAACTAACTAAAACCCACAAAAAAGGAGGGGGGGAAGACTTTTAATGAAGGAGGGGTAAAATTTGAACAAAAAATATATAACTTTTCAAACATTTCCCGTTTCTCCATAAGTTATCATTTTAAAACAAAAATGGCACCATAAGATCACAAATTTTCTTATCTTTCATTCAAGTATATTCGAGCATATTTTTTATGACATAAAAAAAGATTTATGGTGTCGTCTTGTTTTCAATACTATTATTATAGTAGTGCACATGTGCAATATAACATGTACTACAATGTGCATTACATGCTTAAAATTAGCTTTTTGATTCTAGTTTAGCTTTTAGGGTTAGTTTTTTTGGAGGTTTAGGATTAGGATTAGGTTTTTGGGTGTTGGGGGGAGGGGGGTTTAGGTTTTTTGGGGGGGGGGGGGGTGGGGGTTAGGTTTT
The DNA here is from genome assembly GCF_002127325.2 of Helianthus annuus. Lineage (NCBI taxonomy): Eukaryota > Viridiplantae > Streptophyta > Magnoliopsida > Asterales > Asteraceae > Helianthus > Helianthus annuus. The sequence goes on from NC_035434.2 coordinate 90,679,331, forward strand.
TTTCGGGTTTATGTTTAGGGTTTAGTTTTAGGTTTTCGGGAGGGTGGGGGTGGGGTGGTTTAGGTTTTTTTTTTTTTTTTTGGGGGGGGGGGATTAGGCTTTTGGTGGGAGGGTGAATTTAGGTTTTTTTTGGGGGGGGGGGGGGGGGGTTTAGGTTTTTGGGGGGTGTCGGTGGGGGGTGGGTTAAGTGGTTTAGGCTTTCCGTATTAGTCCACATGTGCAGTACAACCAAATTTTTTTTTTTTTTTTGAAATTTTTTTTCCATATATAAAAAGTAGCGATTCTTCTAAAAAAAATTGTAAAAAAAAAAAAAAAATTTGTATGTTTTTTAGGTTTTTTTAGGCTTTTTTAGTTAGTTTTCGAGTTTTCACAATAAAAGTGGTTTTCATTTGAACCATCCCCTTTTTTACATTCCCCCTAAAGGCATTTTTTAGGATAGGTCTAAGTAACTTTAGATAATTATTGCTTAAGTTAGCTAAACTTGATTTATCATTTAATGGTTGTAATTTACTAGTTGTGTCGATGTTTAAGGTTAATGGTGCTTTTTTTTTTTAATGTTCGTTTGTGTTCATTTGTGTCCGTTTGTGTTCATGACCGGTGTTCACAAACTGTTCGCGAACATAGTTACCTAAATCGCTAGGGTACCCACGATTCACGTATTGGATCGTGGTGTACCCAATTGCAATTCGCTACAGATCCGGAACGTCCTGGTATGGCGATCCAAATTGATTAGGTCCGGCGATCCGAGTTGCTCAGGTACGGCGTTCTAGGATGATAAGGTTCGGCGCTCTGGAATGATACGGTTCGGCGTTCCATATGCAAATTTCGGCGATGAATTCCGACGCCTGAGTTGTTTTCAGCCGGAAACCAGGAAGAAAGGGAAGAAGAAGACAGAACCGGGAAGAAGGGGAAGAAACAACGGCTTCTGTAGGTGTTTTAGGGTTTAACTAAGTTTAGTTATTTCAACATTTAACCCCTCTAGTTTTACTAGTTTACATTTGAACCCTAAAACTTGTAGTTTTTTTTACATAAAAGTATAAAAGTAGTTTGTGTATTTAAACATTTAACCGCCTCTGTCTTCACTAGTTTACATTATGTTTGGTAATTGAAATTTGGAATTTGGTAATTTCTGTTTTAATCTATGTACACCGAACCGGACACCATGGTACACTGTACCGAAAACGTCAACTCTAGCAAATCGCGTACCCGAACCCCGTACCCGTACCCGTACCGGAGCGAACCGTGAATTAGGTAACTATGTTCGCGAACAACTGAAAAACTTTAACAAACGAACACGAAAATAAACTTTTGTTCGACATGTGTTCACGAACAGTTCATAGTTCACGAACATATGCATATCCTTAACAAATGAACACAAACATGTCCTCGCTCGGTTTGTTTACAGCCCGGGGTATCCCTTCTTTGAGTTGTGGGCCAGTTTGACCCACTTTATAAATCTAAAGAAGGCATACATTGTGATAATTTACAATGGGCTTCCAAAACTTTACTGACAAACTACATTGATTGTTGGCAATAATAACATAATTATAGCTGATTAACAGACTAGCAGGTCATTTTTGTCTTTTTTTTTTCCATAATCTAGAATTTCTTTTTTCAGTTTAACTTTTTAATCATAAAAATTATTAGAAAGTGAACAATTTACTTGAAAGGAAGACAAAAGTGAGCTGCTAAGTTAGAGCTTGGTTGCTAGATTTAGAAATTATTGTATGCAAAAAGCCCAAATAGAAATAGATACCCACGGGTTGCTGCAGTGAGAGACTTCCAGGTTTCCCCGATTTCAAGTAAAACTTGAGCTTTCTGCTCGTGTAAAGTTGCTCTCTCAGGCATCAAAGTAATAGCAGCTTCCCACTTTCCAAGTGCTTCATGGTATTTCCCCACCTTTGAACATACAAAGAAAGACATAAACCGCTCTTCCTTATTTGTTTTGTTAATAGAAGAAACTGGAGTTAGTTTCTTAGTCCATGCCAGCGTACACAAAAACCAACCAACAACAAAACATCTACACACTTTGATAAAATAAACACTAGGCAGGCACCCTATTTGAGAGATTTCTCTCTAATTACAAGCAAAAACCTTTTAGGGGAATGTAGTATTCCATAGAGGGAGGGATTGTGTTTGCACACATCTCCTTCCGTCATAGTATCCATTCACTTCATTTTCATGAATCTGAATCCGAGGGGATGTTTGTTTACCTCTTAATGAGCCTCATGGTTCTGGTTCAGCACTTATGGTTCAGACTGTTTGTTTCACAAGCAGATGTCTGAATGGTTCATGGTTCAGACATTTCCCTCTGAATGGTTAAGATTTATACAGAGTCTAAATGGTTAAGACCTCTAATCTGAATTGGTTAGGCATTTGCCTCTGAACGGTTAAGCATTATACAGACTCTTAATGGTTCAGACTTATTGGTTCAGCATTTAATATTTAATGGTCCAGACCTTTTACTTTTACTGGTTCAGCACTTAATTGCCAAACAGTCCCTGAATGAAATGCATCAAATTTTGACCTAGATTCATGGTATCTGCATACAGCACAAATCCTTACCCTAGTTGAATTAGGTCTAAAACACCCAGATTCTCGAGAGAGAGCGAGCTTAGGTTGTTTATTGCACATTTCTCGTAAATTGCAAACCTCGGATACTTACCATCTATGTAACTGAAAAGATGAAAGATTAGGTGGTGGTACCTCGGCAAGCTTGTTCCCTTGTGCTTCAAAAGATTGGGCAAGTTGAATCGTGTCGTCATCATCAGACTTGGATTCTGTTTCTTTTGTTTTTGCTTTGCATCGTCCTTCGTCTTCCTTATCGAATGGGAGGTGGTCAGAGACGGCAGCGATTGGTCGCTTATTGTTCTTCTTCTTCCATGCCACTTTCATCTTTCTTCACCCACCGCCTGCTGTTCCAACATAATTAATTCTTGAGTAAATTACAAAAATCGTCCTTTATGTATGTCACTTATTGCAAATTGTGTCATTTGTCTTCAATAATTACAGAGAATGTACTTGATGTTTGCAAACTCTTGCAAGTTATGTCCTTTAACTCTAACCCAGTTAATTTTTTGTGGTTAAATCTGACCAAATGGACCACACATGGGGGTATTTTCGTCATTTTACTCTAATGTGAGGTCTATTTGGTCAGATTTAATCACAAAAATACCCTCATGTGGGGTCCATTTAGTCAGATTTAACCACAAAAATTAACTGAGTTAAAGCTAAAGGACATAACTTGCAAGGGTTTGCAAATATCGAGTACGTTTTCTATAATTATTGAAGACAAAGGACACAGTTTACAATAAATGACATACATAAAGGACGATTTTTGTAATTTACTCTTAATTCTTTTTGAGTTTTCATATTTCACCTTAACAGTCACCATTTTCTTACCCTATGGTCTACAACTCCTTTTGAGTTATCACGTTTTACCCTGTAACACCATATGTGTAGTAATAGACACAAAATTGGTTTCATTCTTAAACGTTTTGTGGTATGTGGCATTCGAGTTAGCAATGAGATATTATGAGGTGTTTTTCTAAGATGAGTGTAGCGTCGTTCAAATCACTCGTTGCTCATCGTTCGCTCGACGCTCGTTCGAAAATTGTTCGGAAAATGCTCGTTCGATTTGATGCTCGGTTCTAAACGAGCCGCTCTGCTCGGTTCGGTTTGTAAACGAGCCAAGCATGAGCAAAGGTCCGCTCGGCTCGGTTCAGATCGAATTATTATTTTTAATTACTACATATATACAAATACATATACACATAAGTCGATCATCTCCTGGTCTCAACGTCATTGTTCGTGCTATATGTTCATCGCCTCATCGGCCACAACTTTGTTATTCATAAGAAAAATATTATGTCATGAAATGTGCATGTTTTTAAAAACATAAAAACTTGAGACCCAACATTGTTACTATCTCTCTCAGCAAATTTAAACCGGGTGACACGGTTGTCCAAATCGCTCGAACTTCGCTCGACGCTCACTCGGAATATTTACTGCTCGGAAAATGCTCGCTTGATTTGAGGCTCGGTTTCAAATGAGCCGCTCCGCTCTGTTCGGTTTGTAAACGAGCCAAGCACGAGCAAATGTCCGCTCGGTTCGGCTCGGCTCGTGAACAGCCCTAGATGAGTGTAGTGGGGATGTGGGCATTATGTTAAAAGGGTGTAAAAAATTAAATAAAAACCATCAAAAAAAGGGTATTGGCCAACCAAAAAGAAGAAAACCTGTGATTGGCCAAAGATCTTGAACATGGGCGTGGAAAAAAGGATGCCATTTGCATTTTTTTTGAAAAAATGCCCCAGGATGTGGTTGATGGGCGTTGTGGGGCACTTTTTAGAGGGAAAAACGCCCCAAAACCCCTCACTACGGGTGGCCTAATATAATTAGAAATCACATATTTTTAAATTTATCTCTCGAGTAAACTGCCAAAATGGTCCCTGAGGTTTGGTCACTTTTGCCACTTTATTCCAAAACTCAAACGTTTTGAATCTGTGTCCCTATGGTTTCAATTTTGTTGTCATTTTCATCTAAAAGCAAAATCTGTTCAGATTTTTCAGTTAACATCCAGATTTTTCAGTTAACATCCGAGTTGTCTCTGCCTCTTAAACCTCCTCTAATGTTGGCCAATCAATCGCCGCATGGGTGGCGACCTACATCCAACGTAACTTCTCACAGCTGTTAAAAGCGTCTATATCCAGCTTAAACACCAAACATCGGTACTCAGGCAACGAGTCAATTGAAGTGGCACCGCGCCCACGTCTATGACCACGCCCCAACCCCGACCCCGTTCATGCCCCTTAGCAGGCTGTTGAACATCCATATTGACCTATAATATTTAAAAAATATATATTTTTAATAAACTTTATGAATATCAAAACGAAATTATTATATATTTTTCATAAATGATTGAGTTAAATGTCATTTTAGTCCCTGTGGTTTAGGCTAGGGATGAGCATATCGGTATCCGATACCGAACCGATACCGATACCGTTTAATACCGATCCCGAATTTCACCCAAACTAGGTACCGATACCGATACCGAAACATGTCGGTTAGGTATCGGTACGGTACGGTATCGGTATTATACCGTATTTTGAGGGTCGGTATCGGTAAAATACCGATACCGTACCGCGAAATACATTTGGTTCTTTGTCTTCAATAAGTATTGCATGACCGAATAATTCAAGGTACCGATACCGAAAACGCCAAAAAGTGGATACCGATCGGGATACCGATCGGGATCGGGATCGGTACGGGATCGGTATGGGATCGGTATTCGGTGGCATATGCTCATCTGTAACACCTCGAAAATTTCGTCCAATAATGCATTGACACGTGTCATAGGCTTTGCATATGCGAAAACATACTTTAGAGGGACTAAAGTTGACAAACAGTGAAAACTATGGAACGTAAGGGTCCAAAGTGTCAACAATGGATAAATAGACTCTATAATAACCCTACATGGTGTTTAGAACCCTAAACGGATAGATCATGGATCATACGAAGCGGAAAATGCACGAAAGTGAGGAATTACAAACTACAGGGACTAAAAGTGTCAACATGTTGAATTTATACCTCTGAGTGATCTTTTAGCAGTCCCGAAGCTTTGTAATGCTAGAATATACTCACTAGAATATGTGGTAAAAATTTCATGAAGTTTCGTTATCGTATGAGAAAGTTATGGCCAAAACCGTACTTGAGGGGTTAAAAGTGTCAACGTCGAATTTCATGACTTTTCGGGTGAGCGCAAAGTTAACTGAGGACATTACCATGTTGGTAAATGTCCCAAGGTTCCTAAAAATCAAGTTTGAGGGTTTACGAGTCAAGATAAACGGCAAAAACCTCGCGTGCGAGGAACAGGGACCAAAACTGCAACATTTAGCGAAAGTTTGGAAGCTGCAGACACCAGGCGGCCCGCCTGGGCTGCCTTACGCGGGCCGCGACCCGTGCCCAGGTACAGAAATTCGCGAACAATGCCATTTTGGTCCGATTTTTGAATGGTTTACAGCTATCAACACCTCCAAAACTCACCAATCATCTTACATGCAAGTATGGACACCTGTTGCACTCTTATAACATCAGAAACTCCATAAAATCAGATCAATTCTCCATTTTTTGAGGTCTTGAGTAGTAACCAAGAACACCACAACTTTCAAAACTTCACAAGGCATCTCCAGGAGCTTTCTGATCGACAAGGCAACCTCATAGTGATTCCTAAGCTTCATTAGGACTCTTGTAAGCATTCATAACCTTCTCTAATTCGTTCTAGCTTTGATTATTAGCCAAAAGTCAATCCGTCATAGTTATAGTTTGACTTTTCGATTAAACGAAAATGGCTCAGTCATTTCTCAAATTGAAAGTACCTAAATGTTGGTATTTATGTGGGAAACAAACCCTCAAAAGGGTATTCTCTGATTCCCACTCTAAGCATGCTATTTGTCGAGTCAAAGTTGTTCTTAAAAAGTCAACAGGAAGTGTTTTTGCAAATCATAGCATAAATGGTAATGTAGATGACATGCAATCAGTTTGATCATCAAAAATAACTTTATAATGAATATAAGAATATGTTTTATCATGATCAACTCGACAATCTTTAGTATAAACTCGGATCGGAACCGAAAGTCTTATAAAACGACTTTTTCTTTGACTCTTGATTCGGATCCGTGCATGCATGTTTGAGATCTGCATTAGAGCTTATTTTGAACCATTTATATTTAAGTTTAACTCTCTGGAATTTTTACAACTTGAGCCTATGCTTAACCGATTCATATGCATGTTTCCGATTTATGCTTAAAGTTGACTATTTTGCCCTTTTTGTTATAAAACGTGATTTTTGGAAAAGTGAAAGAGTAGAAACCTTTATTACTGATTTATAAACTTGCACCGAAAATTTGATATCAGTTGGAGGTCCGGATTTTGAGTTATGGCCGATATCGTAAAACTATAGCTTTATGCTAAGTAAATGGCGCATTTAGCGTATAACCTATTTAAGGCCACTTTTTGATATAAAACTTTTTACCCACTGATGTTATATAATATTTTGGGATTTTTGAGGATTTTTATTTAATTTTTGGCTGATCATATCATAGGTCTCTAAGTTTGATTCGGTTAATACCGGTTTTGACCTTTTAAGCCATAAAATGAGTTTTATGCATCCTTTTGACCCCGAACCTTTTTCTACTGATTTTATTTGTTAAATAAATTATTTTGAGCATTCTGGAAATATAAAAATCTCAGCTTTCTTTTAAAAACCCGGAAACGGCTCTAAATCGCCTTTCTAAGCGTTTTTAGCGCATAGTATGCGCTATACCCATATTAAACATATACGGTTAATACCTACTGATGTATTTAGCATATTTTTATAAAATAACAGTAAGTATAAGTTTTTGAACTCAGGTTTCCAGTTTTGACAGTTTTAGCTCTTGTGAAATTACTAAAATACCCCTACGGTGCATAGTTTGATTTTAAATGATAAGTTTTGTTTACGGGTCATACTCTACTGTTATAATATGTCAAATTAAGTATATTTACTGTATAAATCAGACCTGTAACTCAGATTTCCAATTTGACTCTTTTATAATCTTTTAAATGACCAAAATGCCTTTATAAGGCATAAATTGAGTTTAAATTCATTCGGGGCATAATAGAACATAACTTGCTGATATTATATCATATTTAAAGCATATTATCTCAGGGAACTTGCATATGACTCTTTTGGCTACCCGTAACGCTCTTTTAGCGCTCGGTTCGGTTTATGTAACTAGTTTGCATAAATTGGCCGAAACGGGTCAAACGTTATCATTTTCGTCTCAAAATCCAGAATGTATTTAGTATACCCATATTATACAAGTATTCAAACTTGTCGGGTCTAAATCACATTCTATCCGGTCTTCGCTTAATCGTGCGCTTGAACCGTATCGTCCTTAAAACTAACCGGTCAAGCTTAGGCTTAAATAAAAAGACCCGTTAGGAATCTAATAGGTTATTATAAACCTTTGTTCCAGAATAGGAGGCCCAGTAAAAGCTACCCTCACTTGCCAATTGTGATTCATACTTACTCAGGTAAATACTTTTAACTTATTTTCCCTATACGGGCTTGGGTTACGGTATATAGAATACCGCTTGATCGAGCGTACAAATCATGCACCCTTGGGTGTTCAATTGAATAATTTGATCGGCTCATTTAAACAGTCTTGTTTTACTTAAAGCCTTTGGGGGGTTAATGACCATGTCCCGGATATCCTTGGCATTATCTTACGAGATGGCCACGACTAGAGCACGGGGTGTAGGCGTACACCCGTTAGTGTATAACTCTATATTGTGGTGTGTCTATTAATCTTTAACCCGGTCTGTGAATCGGGCTACTGAACGCACGAGTAACATATAATTCGTTCACAAGATTATATTGCATAATTATCCCAAGTTATAAAAATATTTTATGCCATGTGCATTTAAATCAATTTTCAATCATTTTTAAAATGAGTCAGTTAATTTGTATTTACCAGTGTAAACTGACGTATTTTCCCAAAAGGTTAAGTGCAGGTACTACACGTACTAGGCTGGCTGTCTCCTAGAGCGTCCACAATAGTCTCGCAAGCTCGGACGACAATAAAACTGTTGAACAATTATCTTATTTTATTTGATCCGCCTGTGGATCCGTTTCAACTACTCGTGATATTTAATATTACATTTTATTTAAAGTTGAAATGAATCTATTTCTGCTTCCGCTGTGCATTATTATATTGTGTTGTTTGTCTATGATGATGCCAACTACGTCACCATACCCTCCACCGGGCCCACCGGTGACACGTGGAAATTGGGGGTGTGACAGGTTGGTATCAGAGCCAACTCTGAGTGAATTAAACACTAGCCTTTGTGTTTAATCTCAGTTACACAATTGCACATTCCTCGATTTTCGAGTCTAGACAAAGAACTTAGGAAATGTTCAAATTTCTTTTATTTCTAACTTTGTCTTATATATATTTGTTGTGCCACTTGTTTGATTTTTGACAGGTTCAAGATGCCGCCACGTGTACGAGGAAGGGGACGAGGAGCATTCGCCACCTCTCATGACCATGAAGCAGGGCCTTCGCATAGGCGAACCCCTTCAGGACCCCAAAACACTGATGCCCGAGATCTTTGGAGATCGTTCGCTGAACCCGCCAGACACTCAGCATCACTGAGTACCACACCTTCCGTACCACACTCTTTTGGGCCTCATTCTGAAAATGAGCCCCACAACTCCCACCAATCCTACATTCCTCTCCACCAGTCACCTTATGATTACCCAGCACCTGCCTATCAGGGCCTGTACAACCCTGATGATTACTTGGGAGAACCTGTGGGTCATAACCCACTTGGACCTGAAGACCACTTCCCGGGTGGCAAAGAGATGGAGGTCGATGATGATACCGATCCTTCCATGCCACCGTCCGGAACACCGAACCACCCTATTGAGATTTCAGATGGGTCACCGTTCAGGGGATCACCTTACAATGGTCCCGACAGTTACGAGGAGAGATTCAAGCAGCACGACTGGGTCTATACCCCTAGTTACCATAACTCTCCCATGCACCAGTCCTACCACAGCTCTCCCGTGCACTCCCAGCATCACTCCCAGCAGCAGCAGCCTCAGCAGCAGGATCCTTCAGAGGGTTTCTGGCGCGACGTAGTCACTCCGCCGCCGCCACCACCTCCGGTTTTGCCTCCTCCGCCTCAGAGGCGAAGGGGAAGGAACGCCCGGATGTCCACACGAGGAGGGATACGCATCGGCACCCCTCCACATTCGGGTAGCAGCCGATACTCGCCGCTTCACGAGGAGCCAGAGATGGGGGAATCTTCGCATCCCATCTCAGAGGTGACTTCTGCGCCTATCGCGCCACCACCACCGCAGAACTTTGGAGAGCCAATCCCTGCGTATGCTAGCGCAGCACAGTTCAATCCTTTCGAGCCGACTTTTCCCCCAGGTTATGACTATACAGGGGATCCCTACTGGATAGCTTCGGGCTACAACCCTCTCAATCAGGAGAGTGCTTTTGGAGGTCCCTGGGCTACGGGACAATCAGCTTTTGGATACTTATCGCATGGATACCAGCAGCCGCAGCCTCCTCAACCACCGCAGTATCAGCCACCGCCGCCGGCGCCAATGATGTCGCCACCGCAAGTTCAAGAAATCCTTCAAGGGATAAACAATGTGCGACGTGAATTGCGACATGAAATGCGGGAAGATCGCCGACATAACCGCGGAATGTTTAAGAAGATGGTTGACTTGATCAAGGGGAAAGGCAAAAAGGATTATTAAATCCTTTGATTGTTAGCTTATGTACTCATGTCCCTGCGAGGACATTTATTCCTGTATTCTACCCCTGCGTGGGTATATCTCTTTCTCTTGTTCTACCCCTGCGTGGGTATGTTTGTTTCTGTTTAACCCCTGCGTGGGTTTGTTTGTTGTTTATTTGGTTTAGCCCCTGCGTGGGCATGTTATTTGAGTAAAAGTCCCGTTTAGGGCAAACTGGTACTAGTCTATTTTATTTAAAATGGTTAATTTAAGTTTTTCATTTTATCTATATGCATGAATATAATATACAAATGAATGGAAAATATCAATTATTATTTTTAATTTACCATTTTAATAAGAATCTTACAAAGGTAAAACCTAGCTTGAATGTCTTATTTAAAAGGCCTGGCCAATATGGTAAAACCTGGTTAAAAAGATTCAAATCTCTGTTAACATCTGTAAACATGTTAACATTCTTGGCTAGCGTGATCTGTAAAATCACACAAGTTACCCTTTTAATAAATTGTCCAAAATTATATTGTAAACATGTCTGATTATGACTTGATGCCTACGGGTTATGACTAATGTCATATAAAACAAAAAGGCAGCCGTGGGTTATATACTCCCTGCCAAGCAAAGGATTATTTGTTTTAATTATACAATCCTAATCCTATAAAAAAAATTCTAAATTTAAAATTTAGAAGTTTGTCCAAGTGACTAGGCCTATTGTGCCAATATATATATTTCATTCTATAATAAAGTTGCTAATAAAAGTGCTGAATGAAATTAAATAAATTAACTAATATGGCTTTTATTACCATGGTTAATAAATCGTCAAGAACGATAATACTGTTAGGTTTCTAAATAGACATTGTCCTTACTTTTATGTAGCTCCTAAAGCTACATGGCCAAGTCGGAAGAAACAAACTGTCATTCTGAGGAAAACCTAGATAATACTAAGATTCATGTAACTGGTGCGGAGCTACAAGCACTGGTAGAAAATGCTGTTGCCAGGGCCATTGATAGGCAATTTAGGGAATCGAGCGGGACCCGAAGTAGGACCCGAACCGTATCACATGTCAAGCCCAAGAATCATTCAGAGGCTCATAGCAAGCCGCCCTCTAAGAATGACGTGTCTAAGAAAGATGAGCCGAAGAAGGATGATGAGGATAATCACTCCTCCAACCACAGCAGTGTCCCGAAACAGGAGATCAAGCAGAAACATGAAACGCACAGCAAGTCCTGTACGTATAAATATTTCGTCTCATGCAAACCCAGAGATTTTACTGGGGAGAAAGGAGCGGTCGACTGTATGACCTGGTTAGATGAGATGGATACGGTTGTTGATATCAGCGGGTGTGCTGATCGGGACGTAGTGAAGTACGTGTCCCAATCATTCAAAGGGGATGCACTAGCGTGGTGGAAATCTCTCCTACAAGCTGCCGGAAAGGCCACCCTTTACGGTATGTCATGGGATCAGTTTGTAGCCCTGATCAAAGAAAATTTCTGCCCACAACACGAAGTTGAAAGGATTGAGTCAGACTTCGTATCCCTGGTAATGAAGAACCTCGACTGCCAGGCATACCTTACCACTTTCAACACTCTATCTCGATTAGTGCCATACTTGGTAACTCCTGAGCCAAGAAGGATTGCCCGTTTTATTGGGGGTTTGGCGCCTGAAATCAAGGCAAGTGTTAAGGCATCGAGGCCTACGACGTTCAGATCAGTAGCTGATCTATCTCTCTCACTCACCCAGGATGTAGTCAGGTTGAGAGCTCTTAAGAGCTCGGAGGAGAACAAGAGGAAACGTGAGGACGATACCTCACGGAGATCGGAGAAAAGACACCGAGGGAATAGCGACCACAGGAAAGGGTCGGGATTTAAGAGAGATGGGCAACAATCAGGAGAGAAGCCCAGATGCAAAACTTGCAGGAAGAACCACTTTGGGAAGTGTCGATTTGAGTCGAAATCCCAGTCTCACGCAAAACGATGTGGAATCTGCAAATCCACCGACCATACAGCCTTGGAATGCAAGAAGCTAAAGGATGCAACTTGTTATGGTTGCAATGAGAAAGGGCACATCCAACCTAATTGCCCAAAGAACGCTAAGAAGGCCGATGATGGAAAGAAGACCAATGCGAGAGTCTTCAAGATGGACGCTAAGGAAGCGGTTCAAGATGACAACGTCATTACAGGTACTTTTCTTGTAAATGATGTTTTTGCTAGAGTATTATTTGATTCAGGAGCAGATAAGTCATTTGTAGATGATAAGTTCTGTAAGTTGTTAAACCTACCTGTTAAAACCTTAAGTGTGAAGTATGAGGTGGAATTAGCTGATGGAACCATAGAAACCGCCTCAACTGTCTTAGATGGACGTGTTATATCCATTAGGAATCATTCTTTCCCATTATCCTTGCTTCCCTTTAAGCTAGCCGGATTCGATATAGTGATAGGCATGGATTGGTTATCGCATAACCAAGCCCAGATTCTGTGCAACAGAAAGCAAGTGGTAGTTAGAACTCCGTCTGGTGAGCCACTCACTATCCAAGGAGATACCCAGCATGGATTGCCTGAGCAAGTGTCCATGCTCAAGGCATCCAGATGTCTGCAGAAAGGTTGTGTCATTTATATGGCACAAGTTACTATTGATGAGCCAAAGCCAAAGATCGAAGACATCCCTGTCATCTCAGAATACCCTGAAGTATTTCCTGAAGAACTCCCCGGTTTGCCACCGGATAGGCAAGTGGAGTTTCGAATAGACATCATTCCGGGTGCAGCGCCTGTAGCAAGAGCACCATATAGGTTGGCACCAACGGAGATGAAGGAGTTAAGGACGCAGTTAGATGATCTGTTAGCTAAAGGTTTCATTAGACCTAGCTCGTCTCCTTGGGGAGCGCCGATTTTGTTTGTCAAGAGAAGGATGGATCGATGCGCCTGTGCATCGATTACCGTGAGCTTAATAAAGTCACCATCAAGAATAGGTATCCTTTACCCAGGATTGACGATCTGTTCGATCAATTGCAAGGAGCAAGCTACTTTTCAAAGATCGACTTGAGGTCAGGCTATCATCAGTTGAAGGTCAAGGATGAAGATGTACACAAGACAGCGTTTAGGACTCGATATGGACATTATGAGTTCCTAGTGATGCCTTTTGGGCTCACTAACGCACCAGCCGCATTCATGGATCTCATGAATCGCGTTTGCAAGCCTTATTTGGATAAATTCGTCATCGTCTTTATTGACGATATCCTTATCTACTCGAAGAACCAAGCTGACCATGAGAAACACCTTCGTTGTATTCTCAAACTTCTACATCATGAGAAACTCTATGCCAAATTTTCAAAGTGCGAATTTTGGCTTCGAGAAGTCCAATTCCTTGGACATGTGGTAAGTGAGCGTGGTATCCAAGTAGATCCCGCTAAGGTAGAAGCAGTTATGAATTGGCAAGAGCCAAAGACTCCTACCGAGATTCGCAGTTTCCTAGGATTAGCAGGATACTATAGGCGATTCATCGAGAACTTTTCAAGGATAGCTGCGCCCCTAACTTCGTTGACTTGTAAGAAGATTAAGTTTGATTGGGGCCCTAAGCTACAGGAATCCTTTGACATTTTGAAGAAGAAGTTGAGCAATGCCCCAGTGTTAACATTGCCTGATGGTATAGAGGAATTTGTGGTGTATTGCGATGCATCACACACTGGTATGGGTTGTGTACTCATGCAGAGAGGCAAGGTCATTGCCTACGCTTCTCGACAGCTAAAAGTGCACGAGAAGAACTACACCACCCACGACTTGGAATTGGGTGCCGTTGTATTTGCATTGAAGCTATGGAGACATTACTTGTATGGAACCAAGTGTATAATTTATTCGGATCACAAGAGTCTTCAACACTTGTTCAATCAGAAAGAATTGAACATGCGACAAAGGCGATGGATGAAAACTTTAAATGATTACGACTGTGAGATAAGATACCATCCAGGCAAGGCAAATGTGGTTGCCGACGCCTTAAGCAGGAAAGAAAGAGTGAAACCAATCAGAATCAATGCCAAGCGCATTGAGATAAGGAATAATTTGAACGAAAGGGTGTTAGCTGCACAGAAGGAAGCTGTGTTGGAAGCTAACTATCCTGAAGAAAAGTTAGGGGTAACTGAGGAGCAGTTATCCTACGACAAAGATGGAATGCTAAGACTAAACGGACGAATATGGGTTCCAGTTTATGGAGGACTTCGGGATGTTATCCTCCAGGAAGCCCACAGCTCTAAATACTCCGTTCATCCTGGAGCTGATAAGATGTACCAGGATTTAAAGGCAAACTACTGGTGGATTGGTTTGAAAAAGTCCGTAGCAGAGCATGTAGCTAAATGTTTGACTTGTGCTCAAGTCAAGGCTGAGCATCAGAAGCCGTCAGGTTTGCTTCAACAACCTGAAATTCCCAAGTGGAAATGGGAAATGGTGACAATGGATTTCATCACCAAGTTACCAAAGACGAGAAAAGGAAATGATACTATATGGGTCATAGTAGATAGACTGACGAAGTCAGCTCATTTTCTACCCATCAAGGAGACGTATAGCTCCGATATGTTAGCTCAATTATACGTTGATAAGATTGTAGCGCTACATGGTATACCTGTATCTATTATCTCTGATAGAGATATTAGATATACGTCGCATTTTTGGAAGAGTTTCCAACAATCATTGGGCACTCGTTTGAATTTTAGTACAGCCTATCATCCTTAGACTGATGGTCAGAGTGAGCGTACTATTCAAACTCTGGAAGACATGCTTCGTGCATGTGCGATCGATTTGGGTGGTAGTTTGTCACACCCCCAAAATCCACCTGCGGAGTATCACCGCCTGGGAGCGTGACATGACCAGGATCAAGCCATCAATCATATCAAACATAGCATTAAATAATAATAAAAGTAATTAACGTAAGTCACCATGACATGATTGATGTTTCAAAACCAATTACTGTTTTAAGTAGCGGAAGCATAGTAATGTAATATCCAAAATAAATTATAAGTTCAATAACGTTCACGATCCATTTGCCCACAACGACCTGCTCCTTCCTTGTGCAAGCTCCTTGAGTACCTAAGGTCCTGCAAGGCATGCAGCAGAGAGTCAACAACTAGTTGAGCGAGTTCACAGTTAACGGTTCAGTAATAATATGGTATGAGTAGCAATAAGTTCGTTCGTTAAATCATGTATCGTAATAGTTTCCATCGCGGCCTCCCAGGCAGGTGTGCGAAGATTAGGGGATTGCTATCCCGAGTATACTAGACTAGGTTTGTTTGTATCGCGGCCTACCAGGCAGGTGTGCGAAGATGTTAATAGGTTTAGTTCGCGGCCTTCCAAAGGCAGGTGTGCGAAGATGTCATAATATCGCGGCCAACACTTGGCAGGTGTGCGAAGATCAGTTCAATAGTGTTACTAGTCTAGTTGGTTCGTATTCGTTAGGTTCTACCATACAAGTATACACAATAATCCATCAAATCCCATTCCCACCCGGGAACCCATGCCTTGGCTGTGTGAACTCACCTTGGGTTTGCTCGGTATGTTTTATTACTTTGCTTCACAGTGATCAACCATACCCTACCGTGGTTACCGAAGACAGTTAGTTAAATATTCACATTCTTCACGTATTTTATGTACACGTCATGTAAGTAACATACAAGTGCAACACTTATACAATTTGTAATCGTTAATCATGCAACACACGGGTTCATAGCATTTATCGTAAAGTCTCGTAGCAAGTGTTTGGGTTCATATCACGTAACAGTTTTCCAATAATGCAAATATACGTAACGGCAAATCGTTCATTCATCAGCAATGCTTGATTATAAACAAACAATCCAATGAATTTCTACAAACAGTCCAATAAATTTATCGAATAATATTATCCTATCATTAACAAGTCCGATTGACATCCTGATCACCTTCGTTTACATGTACCCGTTTCAAATACCCTAAGCACACAATCATTTCCTCAAATCTACGCACACATTCATAGACACTTATGGCACACGTTTCAAGTATCATATGCACACCATCGGTTCCAACCATTGGCGCACATTCACACACAGCACATGCTATACATATATATTGTTCTTTTAAGGTGGCTGACAAGGATTAATTATACATAATAGTTCTCCACATGCACCTGCCAACACAAGTGTGATCGACCACTAGCAAGCATATCATTGGACCGATTCATTTTTGGTGGGCGGCACATGCATAATAGCCGACCATTTGCTAAGAATCACATGCCCTCCACAATATTCCTTGAATGTATTTGAGTGTGCACCGTCAAATTCGATTGGACCATCCTTCTTTCAGCCGCCAATTGAGCCAATGGTTCAAATTCATTTAATAAATTAACAAATTAATCACCAAAACATTCATTAAACAATTCAACAATGGCCGACAAGGGTTCTTGCTTGTTATTGGACCGATTTGTGTAGTGGGTTTGCAAGTTTATTCCTTACATACATCTAATGTCGGCTGCAACTTATTCATTAATGTTGAACAATAGCAATCATATCAATTATAATAAATGGCACACACATCACTAACACAACAAATAAATTTTAAACAAAGCAATATATGTTAGCATGGTGGGCGGCAATCATTGGACAAAAAAAAGCCATAGCCGACAATTAATAAACAAGTCAGAGGTAGGCACAATTTGCTTTTGATATATCTGAATACCTAAGGTGCCTTTACTCTTGATTGGACCAACATTTAAATTACATGCACACATATATAACATATATATATAACTATTAATTTCCTGCTAATACATGTGCACCAAAAACCATATTGGCCACCAATTTATATGCATACATTAAGAATCTTATGCAACATAAGGCACAGTGGCCGACAAGGAGGTGATGGCTATTTAATACATGCAATGATATGGAATATTGGGTCAACAAGGCAAATATAAATGAGTAGATCATTATGTAACTAACCTGAGGTGGTTGAAACAGTGAAGAGAGGAACCTCGAAGAGGTCCACTGCCGTCGCAGTTTTGGAGAGGAAGAGGGGAGAAAAATATGTTTAGGGTTTTGCCAAAAGCTGTACCCACGTATAGGTTACAATCAAAACTCTATTTAACCGATACTGGGCCAAGCCCACTATTATTTTCGCTGGTTTCATATTGGACGAAAACACTTAGTGTTTTCACCACTAGGGTGTTTTCGGGTGGGGTATTTCATGGGTAAGGGTTTTCGGCCAAGTCTTGAACATTTGCTTTGAATATAATACTAACAATACACAATATATAACACATATATAGATATCATGCATACCACAAATCTACAAACACATTTAATGCACACCGTATATAACATATCAATCACAATACGGTTTAACATATTACAAAGGTGCACCGGTCGAAACAAATCAACAACTAACCAGTCAACGCGTAATAAATGCGAAAGTGAAATGTCGGAAACTCGAGTTGTCACATTATCCCCAACTTGAAAGAAATTTCGTCCCGAAATTTGGCATGCGTTTACTGAGGAAGCTAGGTAAGTTGTATCGTTTACTGGTTTCCCTGGGGTGTCACATCATCCCCCCGTTGATTTGGAATTTCGTCCCGAAATTCAGTAGTAGTAGCTTCAGCCTCAGTAGTGGTTGCACTGGTTTCGAATAACTGGGGGTACTTTTCTGTCATCTGGTCTTCGCGTTCCCAGGTGTACTCTGGGCCACGTTTGGAGTTCCAACGAACTCGGACAAGAGGGATTCTCTTGTGTTTGAAGACCTTAAAATCCCGGTCCGTGATTTCAACTGGCTCCTCGACGAACTGCAACCGCTCGTCGATGGTGAGTTCCTTAAAAGGAACTATGAGGGTCTCATCTGACAGGCACTTCTTCAGATTCGACACGCGAAATACGTTGTGAACTGCACCGAGTTCAGCTGGTAGGTTTAGTCTGTAGGCTACCTTGCCTATTCTTTCAGTGATTTCGAATGGTCCCACATACCGTGGATTGAGCTTGTCTCGTTTACCAAATCTAACCACACCCTTCCAGGGTGAGACTTTAAGTAAAACCCGGTCCCCGACCTGAAATTCCAATGGCTTCTTACGCTTATCCGCGTAGGCTTTCTGACTGTCGCGTGCTGCCGCCATGCGTTGTCGTATCTGTGCAATTTTTTCTGTGGCGTCCACTACAATCTCTGGACCCGTAATCTGACTATCCCCCACCTCTGTCCAACAGAGAGGTGACCGGCATTTATGCCCGTATAATGCCTCGAATGGAGCGGCTTGTATGCTGGTATGATAACTGTTATTGTATGAGAACTCCACCAAAGGGAGATGCTTTTCCCAGCCGTTGCCGAAATCGATAACACATGCACGAAGCATATATTCAAGAGTGTGGATTGTTCGCTCAGACTGTCCATCCGTCTGAGGATGATATGCTGTGCTCATGTCTAATCGTGAGCCGAAGGATTTGTGCATCGCTTGCCATAGCTCTGACGTGAATCGTGCATTCCGATCCGAAATGATGGAGGTGGGCACCCCGTGCCTCGAAACAACTTCTTCAAGATAGATGTCTGCGAGAGGGGAGAACTTATCCGTTTCCTTTATAGCTAGTAAGTGTACAGACTTGGTGAGTCGATCCACGATCACCCATATCATACCATTCCCACGCTGGGATCTGGGTAGGCCTGTAACAAAATTCATGGAAATTTCTTCCCATTTCCATTGCGGTATTCTGGGTTGTTGAAGTAAGTCTGAGGGTTTCTGGTACTCTGTCTTGACTCTCGCACAAGTCAAACATTTGCAATGTGGCCTTCATGCTAGGCCACCAATAAGTAGTTCTGATGTCGTGGTACATTTTGTCCGACCCTGGATGTACCGAGTAGCGAGATGTGTGCTTCGTCCATAACAAGTTCTCGTAAGCCGCCATAGAGTGGGACCCAAATACGCCCCGTTACATAGTAGGCGCCGTCTTCCTTTTGTTCCATTTGTTGCCTCGAACCACATAAGGCTTCAGCCTTTACATTTTCTGGTTTCAATGCTTCCACCTGAGCATCTCGTATCTGTGCAGGAAGACTAGACTGGATCGTAAGCTGCAAAGCTCGTACGCGTCTAGGTAGAGTGTCTTTCCGACTAAGGGCGTCAGCCACAACATTGGCTTTGCCTGGATGGTACTTGATGGCGCATTCATAATCATTCAGTAGTTCAACCCATCTTCGTTGATGCATGTTCAAATCCTTCTGCTTAAGGATATGCTCGAGACTCCTGTGATTGGTGTAAATCGTGCACCTGGTACCGTACAGGTAGTGTCGCCATATCTTAAGCGCGAAAACAACAGCTCCCAGCTCTAAATCGTGCGTCGTGTAGTTCCGTTCATGAATCTTGAGTTAACGCAAAGCGTAAGCAATAACCTTATCCCGTTGCATCAATACGCAACCAAGTCCCTGTATCGATGCGTCACAATATACTACAAAATCTTCCGTGCCCTCTGGCAATGAGAGAATAGGCGCGCTGCAAAGCCTATCCTTTAAGTACTGAAAGGCGGTCTCCTGGGGCTCTCCCCAGCGATAAACGACACCCTTCTGTGTCAGTAGCGTGAGCGGTTGTGCGATCTTGGAGAAGTCTTTTATAAATCGCCTGTAGTAACCCGCCAAACCCAAGAATTGGCGTATTTCTGTCGGTGTACGCGGTACAGGCCAGTTCCTGATCGAATCTACCTTGGATGGATCGACATGAATCCCATCCCCGTTCACCACGTGGCCTAAGAAGTGGACTTCACGAAGCCAGAAGTCGCATTTAGAAAACTTTGCGTACCGTTGTTCCTTTCGTAGCAGTTCCAAGATCAATCTCACATCCTGAAGGTGCCAACCTTCTTTTTCACAGATATTTGGTATCCAAGAGTTCTTGTAGCTCCCCAAGGCGAAGAGATAGGTCGGATAAATCCCTTATCCAAGATTTCTTGTAGCTGCGTCGATAGTTCTTCCGATTCTGGTGGAGCTAAGCGATACGGTGCTCGAGCTATGGGTGCTGCTCCTGGAGCGAGCTCGACGTGAAACTCGACCTGACGATGAAGCGGTAGACCAGGTAAATCTTCAGGAAACACTTGAGGAAAGTCACGTACAACTGGAATATCCTCCAACTTCTTTTCCTTTGCTGGTGCGTCAGTGACAAGTGCCAGAATGGCGGTGTGCCCCTTTCGTAAACATTTCTGCGCCTTTAAGAAGGAGATGATGCCAACCACAGCACCACTCTTGTCGCCTTGAACTTCGAGAGGTTCCTGACTAGAACGAGGAATGCGAACAATCTTTTCTTGCATAGGATTTCTGCTTGCTGTTGTTGCTGGCGATTTCGATTTGCAGGCCGTGGGCTCCTGAATCCTTAGCTTCATGGCCCATCTTGAGACACCCCTGGCAACGTCCCTCGTTGCACTAACCACCGTGGTGTCTGTTGCATTAGTTACACATTGGGTGAATTCCCCGATATCCACCCTGCCCCTGACCACCAGAAGTTGGCTGACTCGGCTCTGGTGATCACTATTCTTACGCTGCTGCTGTGCTTGAGACTGAACGGTAGCGGAACCCTTGCTGGAATACCCATCCCATTTCCGCTTGTTGTCACTAGGAGTAGCGGAAGTAGCAGAAGTGGTAGCGGTAGTAATAGCGCTGATACAACTAGGCTGCCTGTTCTGTTCCACTGCCTGACCCGTGAGGCGATGAGCAAAACGCTGAATGTCTTGAATATTGTCGAGGTTAGCCGATGTAGCATGGCTCTGAATCTCTGAGGCTAGACCCTTGAGGTACAATTCGATACTCTTTCTTGGAGGGTCCACCATGGTTGGACACAAGTTGGCCAGTTCGTTCGACCGTTTCATATAAGCTTCAATTTCTGACCCCGTCATTTTCAAATGGTAAAGCTCCACTTCCAACTTGTGGATGTCATCCCGCGTGCAGTATTCCCTTTTAATGCGTTCTTTGAATTCGTTCTAGGGGGTGGCGTTAGCAGCTTTCAACCCTAGTATCTGTACTTGCGCGTTCCACCAGGTTAGCGCGATTCCTTCCAAAGTACCAGTGGCGTACTTGACCCTGCGAGCCTCAGGGCATTGACACATCTCGAATACCGACTCGAGCTTCCCAAACCAATGGAGTAGTCCCACTGCTCCTTCCGTGCCACTGAATGTGCTTGGACGACAGTCCATGAAGTCCTTGAATGTGCAGACAGGTTGCTATGCGTTCTGACCCGTTGCGCGAGAAAGATAGGTCAAGGTTAAGCGCGAGAGTTGGGTCACGAGAGTAGGATCTAACATCCTAGAGTAGGTCTGGAATAGCAGGTTATACCTCCAGCTTGTGCGGCTGCAAGCGCCGCAGCAACTCGTTCGTTAATGAGAGCCGTCAACTGGGCTTGAGTCATGTTAACACGTCCAGACATGATCGAGTAGTAAAAGTAGCGTACGTAAGAATGGTTCGCGATTAGGGCGATGACAGAAAAGTGTAAGCACGTAAGTGTTCTGAGGCAACAGTGTCATGTGTATCTAAGCGTAATACGAGCAAAGTTCTATGTAGTTCTAGCATGCAGGTAATAGACATAAACCTTATTACCTAGGATGTCGAGTCTTGCACGTGGAGCGAAGCGTCGTTGTGGATCGTTGAGAGCACTGTTCTGGTTATAGTCCGGTTTTAATAAAAACGTTTTCCCATATTAAAACCAAGTTCTCTATAACCAATGGCTCTGATACCAATCTGTCACACCCCCAAAATCCACCTGCGGAGTATCACCGCCTGGGAGCGTGACATGACCAGGATCAAGCCATCAATCATATCAAACATAGCATTAAATAATAATAAAAGTAATTAACGTAAGTCACCATGACATGATTGATATTTCAAAACCAATTACTGTTTTAAGTAGCGGAAGCATAGTAATGTAATATCCAAAATAAATTATAAGTTCAATAACGTTCACGATCCATTTGCCCACAACGACCTGCTCCTTCCTTGTGCAAGCTCCTTGAGTACCTAAGGTCCTGCAAGGCATGCAGCAGAGAGTCAACAACTAGTTGAGCGAGTTCACAGTTAACGGTTCAGTAATAATATGGTATGAGTAGCAATAAGTTCGTTCGTTAAATCATGTATCGTAATAGTTTCCATCGCGGCCTCCCAGGCAGGTGTGCGAAGATTAGGGGATTGCTATCCCGAGTATACTAGACTAGGTTTGTTTGTATCGCGGCCTACCAGGCAGGTGTGCGAAGATGTTAATAGGTTTAGTTCGCGGCCTTCCAAAGGCAGGTGTGCGAAGATGTCATAATATCGCGGCCAACACTTGGCAGGTGTGCGAAGATCAGTTCAATAGTGTTACTAGTCTAGTTGGTTCGTATTCGTTAGGTTCTACCATACAAGTATACACAATAATCCATCAAATCCCATTCCCACCCGGGAACCCATGCCTTGGCTGTGTGAACTCACCTTGGGTTTGCTCGGTATGTTTTATTACTTTGCTTCACAGTGATCAACCATACCCTACCGTGGTTACCGAAGACAGTTAGTTAAATATTCACATTCTTCACGTATTTTATGTACACGTCATGTAAGTAACATACAAGTGCAACACTTATACAATTTGTAATTGTTAATCATGCAACACACGGGTTCATAGCATTTATCGTAAAGTCTCGTAGCAAGTGTTTGGGTTCATATCACGTAACAGTTTTCCAATAATGCAAATATACGTAACGGCAAATCGTTCATTCATCAGCAATGCTTGATTATAAACAAACAATCCAATGAATTTCTACAAACAGTCCAATAAATTTATCGAATAATATTATCCTATCATTAACAAGTCCGATTGACATCCTGATCACCTTCGTTTACATGTACCCGTTTCAAATACCCTAAGCACACAATCATTTCCTCAAATCTACGCACACATTCATAGACACTTATGGCACACGTTTCAAGTATCATATGCACACCATCGGTTCCAACCATTGGCGCACATTCACACACAGCACATGCTATACATATATATTGTTCTTTTAAGGTGGCTGACAAGGATTAATTATACATAATAGTTCTCCACATGCACCTGCCAACACAAGTGTGATCGACCACTAGCAAGCATATCATTGGACCGATTCATTTTTGGTGGGCGGCACATGCATAATAGCCGACCATTTGCTAAGAATCACATGCCCTCCACAATATTCCTTGAATGTATTTGAGTGTGCACCGTCAAATTCGATTGGACCATCCTTCTTTCAGCCGCCAATTGAGCCAATGGTTCAAATTCATTTAATAAATTAACAAATTAATCACCAAAACATTCATTAAACAATTCAACAATGGCCGACAAGGGTTCTTGCTTGTTATTGGACCGATTTGTGTAGTGGGTTTACAAGTTTATTCCTTACATACATCTAATAATGTCGGCTGCAACTTATTCATTAATGTTGAACAATAGCAATCATATCAATTATAATAAATGGCACACACATCACTAACACAACAAATAAATTTTAAACAAAGCAATATATGTTAGCATGGTAGGCGGCAATCATTGGACAAAAAAAAGCCATAGCCGACAATTAATAAACAAGTCAGAGGTAGGCACAATTTGCTTTTGATATATCTGAATACCTAAGGTGCCTTTACTCTTGATTGGACCAACATTTAAATTACATGCACACATATATAACATATATATATAACTATTAATTTCCTGCTAATACATGTGCACCAAAAACCATATTGGCCGCCAATTTATATGCATACATTAAGAATCTTATGCAACATAAGGCACAGTGGCCGACAAGGAGGTGATGGCTATTTAATACATGCAATGATATGGAATATTGGGTCAACAAGGCAAATATAAATGAGTAGATCATTATGTAACTAACCTGAGGTGGTTGAAACAGTGAAGAGAGGAACCTCGAAGAGGTCCACTGCCGTCGCAGTTTTGGAGAGGAAGAGGGGAGAAAAATATGTTTAGGGTTTTGCCAAAAGCTGTACCCACGTATAGGTTACAATCAAAACTCTATTTAACCGATACTGGGCCAAGCCCACTATTATTTTCGCTGGTTTCATATTGGACGAAAACACTTAGTGTTTTCACCACTAGGGTGTTTTCGGGTGGGGTATTTCATGGGTAAGGGTTTTCGGCCAAGTCTTGAACATTTGCTTTGAATATAATACTAACAATACACAATATATAACACATATATAGATATCATGCATACCACAAATCTACAAACACATTTAATGCACACCGTATATAACATATCAATCACAATACGGTTTAACATATTACAAAGGTGCACCGGTCGAAACAAATCAACAACTAACCAGTCAACGCGTAATAAATGCGAAAGTGAAATGTCGGAAACTCGAGTTGTCACATAGTTGGGATAAGAACCTACCACTAATTGAATTCTCCTACAACAATAGCTACCATTCCAGCATAAAAGCTGCGCCTTTTGAGGCCTTATACGGTAGAAAGTGTAGATCGCCCATCTGTTGGGCAGAAGTTGGGGATGTCCAACTATCAGGACCAGAAATCGTTTTTGAGACGACGGACAAGATCGTTCAGACTCGCGATCGTTTGAAAGCTGCCAGGGATAGGCAGAAGAGTTATGCGGATCCTAAGCGCAAAGATTTTCACTTCGATGTAGGTTATAAAGTGTTGCTTAAAGTATCACCCTGGAAGGGGGTGATGCGATTTGGTAAGAAAGGCAAGCTAAGCCCGAGATATATAGGACCTTTTGAGATTGTCGAACGTGTCGGGTCAGTTGCTTATAAGTTAAACTTGCCTGAAGAACTTAGCGCTATACATAATGTGTTCCACATCTGTAATCTGAAGAAGTGTTTCACTGACGAATCACTGGTTATACCGCATACAGATATACACATAGAGGAGAGTTTGAAGTTTGTGGAAAAACCGTTGTCGATCGAGGATCGACAGGTGAAAAAGCTTCGAAGGAAGTATATACCTATTGTAAAGGTCAAATGGGATGCCCGTAGAGGTCCCGAATATACGTGGGAAGTGGAATCCACGATGAAGGAAAAATACCCTCATTTGTTTCAGTAAATCTCGAGGTCGAGATTGTGACACCCCAGGAAAACCAGTGAGCGACGCAACCTATCTAGCTTCCTCAGTAGGTACGTACCAAATTTCGGGACGAAATTTCTTTTAAGTTGGGGATAATGTGACAACTCGACCTTTCGGCTTTAAATGCACGTTGACTTTGACCATTGACTTTGACTGTTTGACTTGTTGACCTGTAACTGTACATGTTATGTTTAATGAAACGTGATACGATTGTGCACTTATGTGATTTGTTGTGGTTGTACATATATATATAACATGGATTGATAAAAAACGCTTAGACTTATTCACCATCAAACCAACTCGACGAATCAGGGTTGTGATGCGCCAATAATGACTCGACGAAACACAAGTGTGTTTCGCCAAACCTAACCTCGACGAAATAGATTAGATTCGCTGGCCCATCTGATTCGCCAAGCCCAACATAGGCCCAACCCTTGTACGTGATTATATTAATTTAGGAGGTGCACATAAAACGGTTGCAAAAGAAAACTCTCAAACCCTAGAGCCTCCTCATCCATTCGACGGCAACTTTGTGACTGCGAAACCCTCAAGAACCATCGTGGTTAGTGCCTATTATTATTATCCGATTATGTGTTAGAACGATTATTTGAATAATATTCCTGCATGTCGGCTACTGTGTTTTCTTTTGGTCCAATAACATCTCGTAATTGTCATTGATATTAGTTGTCGTTGGTGCTGATTTTTGGTTATTGGCAATTATCGGCGGCAAATGTTACCGATATTATTTTTACACTGACTTGTCATTCTTGCATTGTTTATATGAATTAAAAATCTAAGGGATGTATGATTGTCAAACCCACTAACCTATTTGGTCCAATAAAATCTTGAGATGATAAATAATGGTCGGCCTCTGTGCATTGAACTACATGAAATTATGGAGAAATTCACACAAAATGACGGCTAGTAAAGTACCTAGGCTACAAGATCATTTGTCAGTAAGTTGCAAAGGGGTCATGTGGCTTTGGGCGGCCAAGGGCTCCTATTGGTGGGATAGGGCGGCTAAAAAGGGTGTATTGGTTACTTTATTGGCCCAATAAGGCTAGGGAACCGAGTTGGGTGGGTGTCGGCTAACTTTTCACGTGAGCATCTCTAAGTCATTTGACTTATATAATTTTCGGTCCTATAGCATTTGGCGGTGGTTACTTATGTCGGCCACTTGAGTCTTGTAACATGATTATTTAGTAAAACAGTTTTGGCTTTGACGAAACAACAGTGTGTTTCGCCAAAGGGGATCTTGACGAAACAGAAAGTGTCTCGCCAAGGATGCTTGACGAAATAGAAAATGTGATTCGCCAAGGATGTTAACGAAATAGAAATTTGATTAGTCAAAGGGTAGTTGACGAAACACAATGTGTTTCGTCAACCTGTGTTTCGCCAAAAATCCTTGTTTCGCCAACTTAGTTATTTTTGCACAGTAACATGATTTAACCCTGTTAAAAGTTAACGGGATTATTTAACTGCTGTTAAGTGTTGTACATAACTTATGTGATAACGACTACATGCTGATACTTGTATGATTACCTATACGTGCTCAACTTGGATATAAACTGATTATGTATACGTGCATACTCTAGGACGTGACTGATTTATTTGAGCACATACTTAGCATACCGAGCAAAGCCAAGGTGAGTTCACACAGCCAAGGCATGGGTTCCCGGGTGGGAATGGGATTAGATGGATTATTGTGTATACCTAGATGATAGAACCTAACGAATGCAAACCGACTAGACTAGTAACACCTATTGAACTGATCTTCGCACACCTGCCAAGGGTTGGCCGCGATATTATGACTGACTTCGCACACCTGCCTTTGGAAGGCCGCGAACTGAACTTACTAATCTTCGCACACCTGCCTGGTAGGCCGCGATACAAATAAACCTAGTCTAGAACACTTGGGAGGAACATCCCCTAATATCTTCGCATACCTGCCTGGGAGGCCGCGATGGAAATACGATATATGCTATAACGAACGAACTTATCACTCACACTATACTATTATTGAACTGTTAACTGTGAACTCGCTCAACTAGTTGTTGACTCTCTGCTGCATGCCTTGCAGGACCTTAGGTACTTATGGAGCTTGCACTGGAGGAGCGGATCGTTGTGGGATTCGGATCACAGATGTTATGTTAAACAAATGAACTTATAACTTTACTTTGGATTTTCATTATTACGCTTCCGCTATTGATACTATGTTTGGTTTGGAACATCAGTCGTATTGATTTGGGTTTTACAAACTATATTATTTATATTATGCTATGTTCAATATGATTGATGGCTTGATCCTGGTCGCGTCACGCCTCCAAGCGGTGGTACTCCGCGTGTGGAAATTGGGGGTGTGACAGATTGGTATCAGAGCCATTGGTTATAGAGAACTAGGTTTTAATATGGGAAAACGTTTTATTAAAACCAGACTATAACCAGAACAGTGCTCTCAACGATCCACAACGACGCTTCGCTCCACGTGCAAGACTCGACATCTTAGGTAATAAGGTTTATATTTATTACCTGCTTGTTAGAACTGCTTAGAACTTTGCTCGTAGTATGCTTACCTTACTCTTGCTCACTACCTGTTATTGCTTAAGAACCCCTATGTGCTTACACTCTTCTGTCATCGCACTATTTGCGAACCTTCCTCACTTATATTGCCTTTGATGTGAAGATCAATGGCCGGACGAATTAACATGACTCAAGCCCAGCTAGAGGCTCTCGTTCAAGCTCAAGTTGCTGCGGCACTTGCAGCTGCTCAAGCAGGTAGTATACCCTGCAGTATAGACTCACACTAGGATCTAAAGATCCTACATTAACTCTCGTATTTAACTTTGTCCTATTCGTGCACAATAGGTCAACACGCGCAGCAGCCTGTCTGCACTTTCAAGAACTTCATGGACTGTCGTCCAAGCTCATTCAGTGGCACCGAGGGGGCAGTGGGACTCCTCCATTGGTTTGAGAAACTAGAATCTGTGTTCGAAATGTGTGAATGCCCTGAAGCACGCAGGGTCAAGTATGCCACCGGCACGTTGGAAGGGATTGCGCTCACCTGGTGGAACGCGCAAGTACAGATCCTAGGGTTGGCAGCTGCTAACGCCATACCCTGGGAAGATTTCAAGGAATTGATCAAGCGTGAGCACTGCACGCGAGACGACATTCACAAGCTGGAGAATGAGTTGTACCACTTGAAGATGACGGGGTCAGAGATTGAGGCCTACACGAAACGATCAAATGAACTGGCTATCTTATGTCCAACGATGGTGGACCCCCCAGTTAAACGCATTGAGTTATATCTCAAGGGGCTTGCGCCAGAGATTCAGAGCCACGTGACGTCGGCTAACCTCAACAACATCCAAGACATTCAGCGTCTTGCTCACCGACTTACCGATCAGGCAGTTGATCAGAACAAGCTGCCAAAACGCATCAGTGCTACCACTACTGCTACTACTACTCCAGCTACTACTTCTGCCACACCCAGCGAGAACAAAAGAAAGTGGGATGGGGATTCCAGCAGGGGATCAGTTTCTGCCCAGTCTCAAGCACAGCAGCGTCGCACCAACGATTACCAGAGTCCGAATCAGCAATCGTCGGGCAGTCAGGGGCAGAGTGGTTATAGGGGAACTCACCCGTGGTGTAGCAGGTGCAACAAACACCACAGTGGAAGATGTCGCAGGGAACGTTGTCAAAGATGCCTCAAGCCGGGTCATGAGGCTAAGGATTGTAGAAGCTCAAGGCCAGCAAATCAGAACCAGCAACTCCCACCGCCAGCTCCACAGGACCAGCAGCAGCAGCCAAAGCGTGGAAACCGAGGATGTTTCCAGTGTGGGGCTGAAGGCCACTACAAACGTGATTGCCCTCAACTGAACCAGAATCAGAATCGCAACAACCAGGGCAACGGGAACAACAATAACAACAATAACGGGGGAAACAACAACAACAATGGCAACGAAGCTCGTGGTCGTATGTTCGTGCTAGGTCGGGGTGACGCAGTGAATGATCCCAATGTGGTTATGGGTAAGTTCCTTCTCGACGATATTTATGTTACTGTCTTATTTGATTCGGGTGCTGATACAAGTTATATGTCATTGAAAATGAGTAAATTGTTAAAACGAACACCAACACCCCTAAACACCAAACACGTCGTAGAGTTAGCAAATGGTAAAAGTGTAGAAGCGGCACATGTAATCAAGGGTTGTAGCATCGTGTTGGCTGGTCAGGCATTCTCGATTGATCTTATACCCATCGTGTTGGGTAGCTTCGACGTTGTCATCGGTATGGATTGGTTATCCCAACATCGCGCAGAGATCTTATGCAAGGAAAAAGTTATTCGTATTCCTCGCTCTAGTCAGGAACCTCTCGAAGTTCAAGGCGATAAGAGTGGTGCTGTGGTTGGCATCATTTCTTTCTTAAAGGCGCAGAAATGTTTACGAAAGGGGCACACGGCCATTCTGGCACTTGTCACTGACACATCAGCAAAGGAAAAGAAGCTGGAGGATATTCCAGTTGTACGTGACTTCCCTCAGGTGTTTCCTGAAGATTTACCTGGTTTACCGCCTCATCGCTAAGTCGAGTTTCAGATTGAGTTAGCTCCTGGAGCAGCACCAATAGCCCGCGCACCGTATCGTTTAGCTCCAACCGAACTGGAAGAACTATCGAAGCAGCTACAAGAGCTCTTGGAAAAGGGCTTTATTCGTCCAAGCTCTTCGCCTTGGGGAGCTCCAGTACTTTTCGTGAAAAAGAAGGATGGCACTTTCAGGATGTGCATCGACTACCGTGAACTGAACAAGGTAACAGTGAAGAACCGTTATCCTCTTCCGCGTATCGACGACTTATTCGACCAGTTGCAAGGGTCGAGTTACTACTCCAAGATAGACTTGAGGTCGGGGTATCATCAGCTGAGAGTCCGGGATGAGGACGTCTCTAAAACCGCTTTCAGAACTCGTTACGGTCACTACGAGTTTCTTGTCATGCCATTCGGGTTAACGAACGCGCCTGCCGTATTTATGGATCTTATGAACAGGGTGTGCAAACCCTACCTA
Source organism: Helianthus annuus (assembly GCF_002127325.2). Taxonomy (NCBI): domain Eukaryota; kingdom Viridiplantae; phylum Streptophyta; class Magnoliopsida; order Asterales; family Asteraceae; genus Helianthus; species Helianthus annuus. The sequence continues at coordinate 90,709,752 of NC_035434.2, forward strand.
GACAAGTTCGTCATCGTTTTCATCGACGACATTCTGATTTACTCCAAGAGTCAGGAGGAGCACGAGCAGCATCTACGATTGATTTTGGAACTCCTTCGAAAGGAACAACTGTACGCCAAATTCTCGAAATGTGACTTCTGGCTTCGTGAAGTCCACTTCTTGGGCCATGTGGTGAACGGGGATGGGATTCATGTTGATCCATCCAAGGTGGATTCGATTAAGAAATGGCCTGCACCGCGTACACCGACAGAGATACGCCAATTCTTGGGTTTGGCGGGTTACTACAGACGGTTTATCAAAGACTTCTCCAAGATCGCTCAGCCGCTTACTATGCTGACACAGAAGGGTGTCACCTACCGTTGGGGAGACTCTCAGGAAACGGCTTTTCAGTACTTAAAGGATAGGCTTTGCAGTGCGCCTATTCTCTCGTTGCCAGAGGGCACAGAAGATTTCGTGGTCTATTGTGACGCATCGATACAGGGGCTTGGTTGTGTATTGATGCAGCGGGATAAAGTTATTGCCTACGCTTCGCGGCAACTCAAGATTCATGAATGTAACTACACGACGCACGATTTGGAGCTGGGAGCTGTTGTCTTCGCACTTAAGATATGGCGACACTACCTGTACGGTACCAGGTGCACGATTTACACCGATCACAGGAGTCTCGAGCATATTCTTAAGCAAAAGGATTTGAACATGCGTCAACGGAGATGGGTTGAACTGCTGAACGACTACGAATGCGCCATCAAGTACCATCCAGGCAAGGCCAATGTTGTGGCTGACGCCCTCAGTCGGAAAGACACTCTACCGAAGCGCGCGCGAGCGCTACAGCTTACGATCCAGTCTAGTCTTCCTGCACAGATACGAGATGCTCAGGTGGAAGCATTGAAACCAGAAAACGTAAAGGCTGAAGCTTTACGTGGTTCGAGGCAACAAATGGAACGAAAGGAAGACGGCGCCTACTATGTAACGGGGCGTATTTGGGTCCCACTTTATGGCGGTTTACAAGAGTTTGTAATGGATGAAGCTCATAAGTCTCGCTACTCGGTACATCCAGGGTCGGATAAAATGTACCACGACATCAAAACAACATATTGGTGGCCTAGCATGAAGGTCCACATCGCTACTTATGTTGGCAAGTGTTTGACATGTGCAAGGGTCAAAGTGGAATATCAGAAACCAGCGGGTCTACTTCAACAACCCAGAATACCACAATGGAAATGGGAAGAAATTTCCATGGATTTCGTTACGGGCTTACCTAGATCTCAGCGTGGGAACGATACGATATGGGTGATCGTGGATCGACTCACCAAGTCTGCACACTTCCTAGCTATAAAGGAAACAGACAAGTTCTCCACTCTCGCAGACATCTATCTTAAAGAAGTTGTTTCAAGGCACGGGGTGCCCATCTCCATCATTTCGGATCGCGATGCACGATTCACATCAGAGCTATGGCAAGCGATGCACAAATCCTTCGGCTCACGATTAGACATGAGCACAGCATATCATCCTCAGACGGATGGGCAGTCTGAGCGAACGATCCAAACTCTAGAAGACATGCTTCGAGCATGTGTTATCGATTTCGGCAACGGCTGGGAAAAGCACCTCCCTTTGGTGGAGTTCTCATACAATAACAGTTATCACACCAGCATACAAGCCGCTCCATTCGAGGCATTGTACGGGCGTAAATGCCGGTCACCTCTCTGTTGGGCAGAGGTGGGGGATAGTCAGATCACGGGTCCAGAGATTGTTGTGGACGCCACAGAAAAGATTGCACAAATACGACAACGCATGGCGGCAGCACGCGACCGTCAGAAAGCCTACGCGGATAAGCGTAAAAAGCCATTGGAATTTCAGGTCGGGGACCGGGTATTACTTAAAGTTTCACCCTGGAAGGGTGTGGTACGTTTTGGCAAACGGGGTAAACTAAATCCGCGATATGTCGGACCATTTGAGATTATAGAAAGAATAGGCCCAGTAGCTTACAGACTGAACCTACCAGCTGAACTCGGGGCAGTTCACAATGTCTTCCACGTGTCCAATCTGAAGAAGTGCCTATCAGATGAGACCCTTATCATTCCTTTCAAAGAACTCACAATCGATGAGCGGTTACAGTTCGTCGAGGAACCTGTTGAAATCACGGACCGGGATGTGAAGGTCCTCAAACACAAGAGAATCCCTCTTGTTCGAGTTCGTTGGAACTCCCGACGTGGCCCAGAGTACACCTGGGAACGCGAAGACCAAATGAAAGAAAAGTATCCCCAGTTATTCGGAACCAATACAACCACTGCTGAGGCTGAAGCTACTACCATAGAATTTCGGGACGAAATTCCAGATCAACGGGGGGAGGATGTGACACCCCAGGAAAACCAGTGAGCGACGCAACCTATCTAGCTTCCTCAGTAGGTACGTACCAAATTTCGGGACGAAATTTCTTTTAAGTTGGGGATAATGTGACAACTCGACCTTTCGGCTTTAAATGCATGTTGACTTTGACCATTGACTTTGACTGTTTGACTTGTTGACTTGTAACTGTACATGTTATGTTTAATGAAACGTGATACGATTGTGCACTTATGTGATTTGTTGTGGTTGTACATATATATATAACATGGATTGATATAAAACGCTTAGACTTATTCACCATCAAACCAACTCGACGAATCAGGGTTGTGATGCGCCAATAATGACTCGACGAAACACAAGTGTGTTTCGCCAAACCTAACCTCGACGAAATAGATTAGATTCGCTGGCCCATCTGATTCGCCAAGCCCAACATAGGCCCAACCCTTGTACGTGATTATATTAATTTAGGAGGTGCACATAAAACGGTTGCAAAAGAAAACTCTCAAACCCTAGAGCCTCCTCATCCATTCGACGGCAACTTTGTGACTGCGAAACCCTCAAGAACCATCGTGGTTAGTGCCTATTATTATTATCCGATTATGTGTTAGAACGATTATTTGAATAATATTCCTGCATGTCGGCTACTGTGTTTTCTTTTGGTCCAATAACATCTCGTAATTGTCATTGATATTAGTTGTCGTTGGTGCTGATTTTTGGTTATTGGCAATTATCGGCGGCAAATGTTACCGTATTATTTTTACACTGACTTGTCATTCTTGCATTGTTTATATGAATTAAAAATCTAAGGGATGTATGATTGTCAAACCCACTAACCTATTTGGTCCAATAAAATCTTGAGATGATAAATAATGGTCGGCCTCTGTGCATTGAACTACATGAAATTATGGAGAAATTCACACAAAATGACGGCTAGTAAAGTACCTAGGCTACAAGATCATTTGTCAGTAAGTTGCAAAGGGGTCATGTGGCTTTGGGCGGCCAAGGGCTCCTATTGGTGGGATAGGGCGGCTAAAAAGGGTGTATTGGTTACTTTATTGGCCCAATAAGGCTAGGGAACCGAGTTGGGTGGGTGTCGGCTAACTTTTCACGTGAGCATCTCTAAGTCATTTGACTTATATAATTTTCGGTCCTATAGCATTTGGCGGTGGTTACTTATGTCGGCCACTTGAGTCTTGTAACATGATTATTTAGTAAAACAGTTTTGGCTTTGACGAAACAACAGTGTGTTTCGCCAAAGGGGATCTTGACGAAACAGAAAGTGTCTCGCCAAGGATGCTTGACGAAATAGAAAATGTGATTCGCCAAGGATGTTAACGAAATAGAAATTTGATTAGTCAAAGGGTAGTTGACGAAACACAATGTGTTTCGTCAACCTGTGTTTCGCCAAAAATCCTTGTTTCGCCAACTTAGTTATTTTTGCACAGTAACATGATTTAACCCTGTTAAAAGTTAACGGGATTATTTAACTGCTGTTAAGTGTTGTACATAACTTATGTGATAACGACTACATGCTGATACTTGTATGATTACCTATACGTGCTCAACTTGGATATAAACTGATTGTGTATACGTGCATACTCTAGGACGTGGCTGATTTATTTGAGCACATACTTAGCATACCAAGCAAACCCAAGGTGAGTTCACACAGCCAAGGCATGGGTTCCCGGGTGGGAATGGGATTAGATGGATTATTGTGTATACCTAGATGATAGAACCTAACGAATGCAAACCGACTAGACTAGTAACACCTATTGAACTGATCTTCGCACACCTGCCAAGGGTTGGCCGCGATATTATGACTGACTTTGCACACCTGCCTTTGGAAGGCCGCGAACTGAACTTACTAATCTTCGCACACCTGCCTGGTAGGCCGCGATACAAATAAACCTAGTCTAGAACACTTGGGAGGAACATCCCCTAATATCTTCGCATACCTGCCTGGGAGGCCGCGATGGAAATACGATATATGCTATAACGAACGAACTTATCACTCACACTATACTATTATTGAACTGTTAACTGTGAACTCGCTCAACTAGTTGTTGACTCTCTGCTGCATGCCTTGCAGGACCTTAGGTACTTATGGAGCTTGCACTGGAGGAGCGGATCGTTGTGGGATTCGGATCACAGACGTTATGTTAAACAAATGAACTTATAACTTTACTTTGGATTTTCATTATTACGCTTCCGCTATTGATACTATGTTTGGTTTGGAACATCAGTCGTATTGATTTGGGTTTTACAAACTATATTATTTATATTATGCTATGTTCAATATGATTGATGGCTTGATCCTGGTCGCGTCACGCCTCCAAGCGGTGGTACTCCGCGTGTGGAAATTGGGGGTGTGACAGAGATTTCTTTTAAGGGGGTGAGGATGTAACACCTCGAAAATTTTGTCCAATAATGCATTGACACGTGTCATAGGCTTTGCATATGCGAAAACATACTTTAGAGGGACTGAAGTTGACAAACAGTGAAAACTATGGAACGTAAGGGTCCAAAGTGTCAACAATGGATAAATAGACTCTATAATAACCCTACATGGTGTTTATAACCCTAAACGGATAGATCATGGATCATACGAAGCGGAAAATGCACGAAAGTGAGGAATTACAAACTACAGGGACTAAAAGTGTCAACATGTTGAATTTATACCTCTGAGTGATCTTTTAGCAGCCCCGAAGCTTTGTAATGCTAGAATATACTCACTAGAATATGTGGTAAAAATTTCATGAAGTTTCGTTATCGTATGAGAAAGTTATGGCCAAAACCGTACTTGAGGGGTTAAAAGCGTCAACGTCGAATTTCATGACTTTTCGGGTGAGCGCAAAGTTAACCGAGGACATTACCATGTTGGTAAATGTCCCAAGGTTCCTAAAAATCAAGTTTGAGGGTTTACGAGTCAAGATAAACGGCAAAAACCTCGCGTGCGAGGAACAGGGACCAAAACTGCAACATTTAGCGAAAGTTTGGAAGCTGCAGACACCAGGCGGCCCGCCTAGGCTTCCTTACGCGGGCCGCGACCCGTGCCCAGGTACAGAAATTCGCGAACAATGCCATTTTGGTCCGATTTTTGAATGGTTTACAGCTATCAACACCTCCAAAACTCACCAATCATCTTACATGCAAGTATGGACACCTGTTGCACTCTTATAACATCAGAAACTCCATAAAATCAGATCAATTCTCCATTTTTTGAGGTCTTGAGTAGTAACCAAGAACACCACAACTTTCAAAACTTCACAAGGCGTCTCCAGGAGCTTTCTGATCGACAAGGCAACCTCATAGTGATTCCTAAACTTCATTAGGACTCTTGTAAGCATTCATAACCTTCTCTAATTCGTTCTAGCTTTGATTATTAGCCAAAAGTCAATCCGTCATAGTTATAGTTTGACTTTTCGATTAAACGAAAATGGCTCAGTCATTTCTCAAATTGAAAGTACCTAAATGTTGGTATTTATGTGGGAAACAAACCCTCAAAAGGGTATTCTCTGATTCCCATTCTAAGCATGCTATTTGTCGAGTCAAAGTTGTTCTTAAAAAGTCAACAGGAAGTGTTTTTGCAAATCATAGCATAAATGGTAATGTAGATGACATGCAATCAGTTTGATTATCAAAAATAACTTTATAATGAATATAAGAATATGTTTTATCATGATCAACTCGACAATCTTTAGTATAAACTCGGATCGGAACCGAAAGTCTTATAAAACGACTTTTTCTTTGACTCTTGATTCGGATCCGTGCATGCATGTTTGAGATCTGCATTAGAGCTTATTTTGAACCATTTATATTTAAGTTTAACTCTCTGGAATTTTTACAACTTGAGCCTATGCTTAACCGATTCATATGCATGTTTCCGATTTATGCTTAAAGTTGACTATTTTGCCCTTTTTGTTATAAAACGTGATTTTTGGAAAAGTGAAAGAGTAGAAACCTTTATTACTGATTTATAAACTTGCACCGAAAATTTGATATCAGTTGGAGGTCCGGATTTTGAGTTATGGCCGATATCGTAAAACTATAGCTTTATGCTAAGTAAATGGCGCATTTAGCGTATAACCTATTTAAGGCCACTTTTTGATATAAAACTTTTTACCCACTGATGTTATATAATATTTTGGGATTTTTGAAGATTTTTATTTAATTTTTGGCTGATCGTATCATAGGTCTCTAAGTTTGATTCGGTTAATACCGGTTTTGACCTTTTAAGCCATAAAATGAGTTTTATGCATCCTTTTGACCCCGAACCTTTTTCTACTGATTTTATTTGTTAAATAGATTATTTTGAGCATTCTGGAAATATAAAAATCTCAGCTTTCTTTTAAAAACCCGGAAACGGCTCTAAATCGCCTTTCTAAGCGTTTTTAGCGCATAGTATGCGCTATACCCATATTAAACATATACGGTTAATACCTACTGATGTATTTAGCATATTTTTATAAAATAACAGTAAGTATAAGTTTTTGAACTCAGGTTTCCAGTTTTGACAGTTTTAGCCCTTGTGAAATTACTAAAATACCCCTACGGTGCATAGTTTGATTTTAAATGATAAGTTTTGTTTACGGGTCATACTCTACTGTTATAATATGTCAAATTAAGTATATTTACTGTATAAATCAGACCTGTAACTCAGATTTCCAATTTGACTCTTTTATAATCTTTTAAATGACCAAAATGCCCTTATAAGGCATAAATTGAGTTTAAATTCATTCGGGGCATAATAGAACATAACTTGCTGATATTATATCATATTTAAAGCCTATTATCTCAGGGAACTTGCATATGACTCTTTTGGCTACCCGTAACGCTCTTTTAGCGCTCGGTTCGGTTTATGTAACTAGTTTGCATAAATTGGCCGAAACGGGTCAAACGTTATCATTTTCGTCTCAAAATCCAGAATGTATTTAGTATACCCATATTATACAAGTATTCAAACTTGTCGGGTCTAAATCACATTCTATCCGGTCTTCGCTTAATCGTGCGCTTGAACCGTATCGTCCTTAAAACTAACCGGTCAAGCTTAGGCTTAAATAAAAAGACCCGTTAGGAATCTAATAGGTTATTATAAACCTTTGTTCTAGAATAGGAGGCCTAGTAAAAGCTACCCTCACTTGCCAATTGTGATTCATACTTACTCAGGTAAATACTTTTAACTTATTTTCCCTATACGGGCTTGGGTTACGGTATATAGAATACCGCTTGATCGAGCGTACAAATCTTGCACCCTTGGGTGTTCAATTGAATAATTTGATCGGCTCGTTTAAACAGTCTTGTTTTACTTAAAGCCTTTGGGGGGTTAATGACCATGTCCCGGATATCCTTGGCATTATCTTATGAGATGGCCACGACCAGAGCACGGGGTGTAGGCGTACACCCGTCAGTGTATAACTCTATATTGTGGTGTGTCTATTAATCTTTAACCCGGTCTGTGAATCGGGCTACTGAACGCACGAGTAACATGTAATTCGTTCACAAGATTATATTGCATAATTATCCCAAGTTATAAAAATATTTTATGCCATGTGCATTTAAATCAATTTTCAATCATTTTTAAAATGAGTCAGTTAATTTGTATTTACAAGTGTAAACTGACGTATTTTCCCAAAAAGTTAAGTGCAGGTACTACACGTACTAGGCTGGCTGTCTCCTAGAGCGTCCACAATAGTCTCGCAAGCTCGGACGACAATAAAACTGTTGAACAATTATCTTATTTTATTTGATCCGCCTGTGGATCCGTTTCAACTACTCGTGATATTTAATATTACATTTTATTTAAAGTTGAAATGAATCTATTTCTGCTTCCGCTGTGCATTATTATATTGTGTTGTTTGTCTATGATGATGCCAACTACGTCACCATACCCTCCACCGGGCCCATCGGTGACACGTGGAAATTGGGGGTGTGACATCATCCCTAGTTTAGGCCATTTTGACAGTTTAGTTTAAATGTTTCATTTTTCGCCTGTGGGTCCAAAAAGGTTTCACCGTTGCCATTTTAGTTCAATTGGTTGACTTCATCAATTACATTTGTTAATGAGAAAGGCAATTCGGTCATTTTATATGGCCGAATTGCCCTTCTAGTTCACAGAGTTACATATAAAATGACCGAAGCCCTTCTCATTAACAGAAAAATGGATGAAGCTAACCCGTGGACTAAAATGGCAATGGTAAAACCTTTTTGGACCCAAAGGCGAAAAATGAAACATTTAGACTAAACTGGCAAAATAGCCCAAACCATAGGAACTAAAATGGCATTTAACTCTAAATTATTTATATTTAATAAACTTTTTAATTATACTTACTTAACTTTTTTATTTATTAAATTTAAAGATATATTAACATATTTAATATGTATTTAAATAAAGAGTAAATTACAAGTTTTGTCCTTTATGTTTACACTAAATTACAGGCGCTGTCCTTTAGCGCAAAAGTTGACAAGTTTTGTACTTAATGTTCTAAAATCTTGCACGTTATGTCCTTTAGGCTAAACCCAGTTAATTTTTTTGGTTAAATATGGTCATGTGCCTTGCACATGAGGGCACTCTTGTCATTTCAACTTCCAAGGGGCTATTGTGTAAAGAAATTTTATTTAGGGACTAATTTGTGCAAAATTAAAAATAAAAAGGTTATATAAACCCCTGTCTCTCTTCTCTCTCTCTAACACATTCAAACCCTAGCTTATTTATCCAAGAATTATAAGCGAATCTGATTCTGACATAACAAATTCATATAGGGCTTTTGATCTATAAAACAAGGCGAAAGATTGCATATGAAAACGGTTGTGGATGGTGATGGTGGAGACGATGGGTGGCGGTTGCAGGTGGGTGACGGGTGTAGGTGGTGGGTGGGTTGTGTGGGTGGTTTTGGTGTAGTTGCAATGGTGGTGGCTGGATGGTGATGGTGGGATTGCACAGATGCAGCGGTGGAGGTGTGTTATGCGGGGTGATGGTGGTGGTCATTGGATATATGGATGCTATTCTCTGTTTTATGATTTTGTGAGGTTTATTATCACTTTTGGTGTAAATTTTTCCAAATCATGATGCATTGGATATATGGATGTTATTCTCTATCTTATGATTTTGTTGTATTTCATTGTGTTCGTGTACACACGAATGAATGAAGTTAAGTAAAAGGATTGTGTTCCAGCAATCTGTTGTATAGATGTTCCGTTCTATAAGCTAATTAGTTGCTGTACTCCTCATATGTATCATGGGGTAATTGTGCATAAACATTGAGGTTGGTGAAAGGAAGCTTTGAGTGTGGTTTTATTCTGATTAGAGCTGGTCGGTGGTTTTATTGCTGCCATTATTGCCATATCACTGTAGCACCGATGGTGGTGGTGTGTTGATTGAGGTGGTGGGTGAAGGAGAGAGACAGAATTGATGGTGGTGGTGGGTTAATGGTGGTGGTGTTAATTTTTTAAAATATTTTGTTTTAGTTTTTTTAAATTATATTATATAAATGGGTAAAAAGACTAAAATAACCCTGTGTAATTTGATTTAACTAAAAAAATGTAACTGGGTTAGCCTAAAGGACATAACGTGTAAGATTTTAGAACATTAAGTACAAAACTTGTTAACTTTTGTGTTAAAGGACAGCGCCTGCAATTTGGTGTGAACATAAAGGACAAAACTTGTAATTTACTCTTAAATAAATATAAAACATGTAGGAATGGTTTCTTCTGCACACGGCTTGATAAGAAGTTTGATAGGTGCAAATGATATCTAGGACATTTATGAAAGTGCGGAATTCAATTACAAATGTAATGTAATGCTCAGAATTCAAATATAACTTTTGGTATAAATTTTGATAGCACTTCGTTACAGCTTATCACTTTTACAAAAGCTCTCCAATCTAAAATTATGAGCTCATGCGCATGAGATCACCTATTTATAGGCCTTAGTCATCCGTGCACATGACTCCTGCATTCAGAGGTCCTCATACGTGCATAGGACTCATGCGCACGTATGAGTCCTTTATATTTCAAAATTAAACTAACTTAACGATACTACTACCCTATAAACAAAATGACACGTACAAAAGACGCAGGCCTTAGATATAAAGTGTACCTCATGGATATGATCAGCTTATTGGAAATGGTCAAACAACTATTGACCTAAATGTAAAAGCACTTACAGAGGGTAAAAAACAACTATTTGAGATAGTTCAAAAACTGCTCATCACAAAAGACCATTGCTAAAGGGATGATACAGTGGAAGAAAGTACCAAATCCAAAGCAAACAAAACTTTGGATTCTCTGCAAAATTAACCACTTTCACAGTCTATAGGGAACATCTGTTGGTAATTTAAAAGTGCAAACACAGGTTTCCCTAGCACACATCTCCAACTGAATAAAACTTGAAAATATTCTCTGAAAATTTAACAAAAATGATTTCTCAATAAAACATTAACCTGTTATTTTCAAAAATTCCAAAATACCTTTTCATTTCTCAAAAAGACTGTTCAAAAATCACCAAAAACAAAACTCTATTCAAAGGAGTGAAACATCTGTTTCAGGGTTCAAAACTGTGTTTGACTATAGTCAACTAGTGTTTGCAACACAAAGCCTCTAATTAATTATTTTACTATTTGACTAAAAAGGTCAACCTTAACCATTGTTTTGCAAAAGCAACCACTGTTTGCTCTACAAAACTCTATTTTTAACCCAACAGTGGTTTCAAACATCTGCTGCCATCCATCTGTTGACCACAACCAACAAATGTACCAACCACTGTTTTATATTCTAACATCTGTTGATAACAAACAGAGTTTTCAAAATCTAAAATAGACCTTTGCCAAATAGACGTTACATTCCTCTATCAAAGGGTTTTCTAAATGGGGCCCAACTTCTATGAAAACAGAGCTTTGCTTTGTTTTGTTTTGTTTTGTTTTGACAACATAGAGGCCTGACACGTAACTCAAAAAGTGACCTTTATCCACGTCAGCATCCCTGTTCATAAAACCCTATATAAACCCTTGCCAAATAGAGTTTACATCTATCACAACCCCCGACCATACCCTGGACGGGAGCCGTGAATTGTCAAGCGATACCGGTGGTTATTTTGAAAATATTGCAGCGGAAAATTTCATCAGGAAAGTGAGTTAGGAAAAATACCAGAGTTTAGAAACATCGGGTTTTATTTATTAAACATATGATAATAAAACCCATGTTTTACATAAGTAGCTTTAATAGGGAATAAACCCGAATACATAAAACAATGTTTCTTAATTTACTTGATAAAATAAATGACTTCTTTAAGCCTTTCGATGTCGTATCACAACTGTTATTCAGATCTACTATAATCATCTGAAACATGTTTAAAAACATTTTATTTTCATTCATTTGCATAAAAAGACACATTGTTATAATTATAGTATCAAGAGTTTTTACATTTGCTTATATCTTACTATTACCCAAAGTTATTTGTCACTAGGCAGTTCCTGTGACTGTGGTCATATCACTTTTGATCATTCTCTCAACTAGTGAAACTTATCAAGTAGTGTATACAAAACCCCACATAGTGACAGCAATTTCAGTATGACTACAAAGACTTGATCACTGTAAATACAAGTAGAAAACATTTAGGGTTTTGAAATGCATTTTGATAAAAGAGAATGACTCACCTTGTTAGTATATAGTCTTGATTTAACAGGCCTCCTGGTTCTAAGTCTTCTGATAACTAAGCATATACTTTTATAGTTCTGAATCTTCTAATGATTAAACATCTTGTTTGATAGTAAGTTTATAGTTCTGAGCTTTTGGATAGTTAAACATATAGTTTAACAGAGTAGAATATGTTTAGTGTAAAACCAGATCAAACCTAACGATGGTCACGAGATCAGAACCATAACGTAAGCCAACAAAGTATAGTCTTATTCAGACAACACTTTGGCATTCGTTAGTTGGTTCCCAGATCGATCAGACAGAATATCATATAATTGATTATTTATTAGAACACCAACGTATAGAGAGAAGAACAAAAGAAATGAACATGGAAGAATGAAGTCCTAGGCTCCTATTTATAGGTAAGGTAGATTCCTTTCTTAGCTAGGAAGTTTTCTTACTTATTTAAGTTTCCTTAACCGCTAAGTTTTCTTAACTGCTAAGTTTACTTAACCATTAAGTTTACTTAACCACTAAGTTTACTTAACCACTAAGTTTACTTAACCATTAAGTATTTTGGTTTAGCAGCCCCCTTGTTATGAGTTCTAATTTCTAGATACAATGAATCTCGTATTAGTGTATTAACTCAATTCAACTTTAACGATAATCACGAGATCAAAAACCACAATGAATGACAAAGTATAGCTATATACAGGCAGCAGTTAAACATCCGCTGGATCGGTTTCAATCAATCGGATAAAGTATCGTACCAGTGTTTCGAGTTAGCATGCTGATTACGAGTAGAGGTTTATAACTCGAGTATAATAGCAGCAAATCAAAGTGAAAGAAAAGAATAGTTTTGAGCAAAGTTGAATGCTCAGTGAACGTCCCTTATATAACAGATTTTGGAGCTCGTCGCGTCGCGCGACCGAATTTGTGCTAAGCCTCCGCGTAGCTCGAAGGGCCTAGGCTAGGGCATAGGTGTCATGAGTTACCACGTAGGCATGCCACGTGGCTACCATGTGGTGCCATGTGTCAACAGGAGATCAAAGGGCCGTTGCGTCGCGCAACCGCATACCGTTTCTACCATCGCGTTGTGCGATGTAACCTAAGTCAGGGTTTCTTCATTTTTCGTGCCGGTTCTCGTCGTGCGCGTTTGGGGTTTCGATTATGAATTGTCATCGGGAATATTTTTGAGAGTTGTTACATCATCCCCACCTTGTTTTAAATATCGTCCTCGAGATTTACTGAAACAAGTATGGTTATCTCCATCTTATCTTCAATTCTAATTCCCAAGTACATTCTTTTCCTCAATTTAAATCCTACTTCACCTTGACCAGAACTAATCTCGTATGCTTTGGGATTCTCATCTTTGATCTATGAAGGTTTTTCAATGAACATAGATTTTCATTTATCTCTCAAAATCTTGAAGAGATACTACTAAAGATTTATCAGCTCAGTATTTCCTTAAATTACATACATGAATATATCATGTATACATGCCATTTCTTCTGGTAATTTTTAGCTGATAGGCTACTGTTCCAATTCGTTGAATAGTCCAACAAACCTTAGACTTGATTTTTCTTTCTTGTTGAATGAGACTATTCTTTTTTCACGGGGAGACTTATTGTATCATTCTTTTTCTGATTTGAAATTCTAATGGTTTGCCGATCTCATGGCTTGTTATTCGAGCTAGATCGAGCCGAGCCGAGCCAACTCAAATTTTAATCAAGTCGAGTTCGAGCCTCAAATCTAAGCTCGATTTGAAATTCGAGCTCGAGCCGAGCCAGCTCGAATTGAGTTCGAGCCGAGCTCGAGCTGGGTCGAGCTTGGCTTGGCTCGGCTCGTTTACAGCCCTACTTTTCTCATATTTCTGTTTAACATATTGGATGGTACTATCATCCATAAAGTGCTCTAAATGGGGCAACATTAGTACTTGTGTGACACCTGTGTCACTGTGACCATCAAACAATACCAAACCAATGAAATATTGTGTTTCATACTTGGGATTTGTATAATTATGTGTATCGTTTGCACATATCAATTCTTGTTCGATTTCGGGCTCTAAATCGCTTTCTGGAAGGTTATACGCGCACGGATGCGTAAATATAACCAGTTTAATGCAACAAACACTCTGGAATAGTGACATAGGCTTAACATACCTTAAATAACCTTTACATAACTTAGAAATAAGTTTTGGATGGTTTGGTATGCCGAAATCAAGTTTATTC